>NW_006239132.1:153011-153284 GCF_000226075.1 Solanum tuberosum
TGTGTTGTTCCCGAGCCCCGAATTGTGTCCCATTTTGGGATATGAGCTGGGGGAAACTGGTGAGGACCCACTTTTGGGGTTAATTTTGGAATTTTCAGCGCGGGTCCCACGATTCCTGTTTTGACCCCAAAATTGGTTCGTCTCCGTTTATTGTGATTTTGGTGTCTAAATGACCGCATTACCGTTGTGATTCTATTTTTGATAGCGGGGCAACATTTTGAGGATGTTCGGAAAGGGAAAGCTCCGGAGAAGTGATTTTGGAGCGCGTGTGAT
>NW_006239132.1:154137-211626 GCF_000226075.1 Solanum tuberosum
GGGTTGAGGTTCTGGTTCGTGTTCTCCATTCTTGGGTTCTCATATGCAATTCTTTTTAGTTATAGTTATTATGTGTACTCGTCGGGCTTATGGGGGTCCGTTCGGGTTTTTATTTAACTTGCGCACGAGTGTACCTTCTGGGCTTATGGGGGCCCAGTTAGGTGTAGTTAGCTTATAGATTACTTTAGTTAGTTCTTTGTACACTCGTGTGCATTCCCTTGTTAGTTAGATTTTAGTTCTTGACTTCGGTTTGTGTTATTCCTTCTTTTCATATTGCCTTTACTTTTCAAGTTCAGTCGGCCTATGATGCCTACTGGGTACCTGTTGTTTTGGTACTCATGCTACGCTCTGCATCTATTTCGTGATGCAGGTCCGGGCACTAGTAGCCAGCGTTGATCGAGCTTGGAGCAGACTGATCCGGAGACGGGAGTGAGCACACGACGTTTTGTACTATTTCAGTCTCCATCTGTATATATAGACTTGTCTTTTACCTTTCGAGACAGTCCAGTCTCTGTTGTCCACTTTTGGGGCTTGTACTCATTTTGTTAGTAGCTCTGTACTAGTGACTTCCAGGTTCTGGGAGGGATCTTTATTTGTATATATGTTTTTGGTTTGCTTCCGCCTGTTTATATTGTTATTTGCCTACTCTTGTTTAGTTTCTACCCTCAGACCCATTACTTTGGTTTTTCGGGTTACGGGTTGGCTTATCTGTTGGTGGGTTATAGTAGGTGCCATCATGACTTGAGAAATCGGGTCGTGACAAGTTGGTATCAGAGCCTCGGGTTAACCGGTCTCACTTGTATAGAGCTAACGTCTAGTAGAGTCCTGCGGATCGGTGCGGAGACGTCCGTAACTTATCTTCGGGAGGCTACAAGATGTCCTTAGGAAAAGCTCCTCTTTTGTTTCACTTTCGTGCAGTGTATGTCTCATTGGTTTTTGGAAATCTCACTTGCTTCACTCTTTCGCAGGATGGCTCGCTCGCGAGGAGGTGCGGTCAAGGGTGGCGCACTCGGGCCTGCAGGCAAAGCCTAAGTTTGGGGTAAATGTCGACCCCGAGGTCGAGGCAGGGCCATAGCACCAGCCCCAGATAGGGAGGAGGAGCCTCTGGCAGATTATGTACCTCCACAGCCGGTGGCGCCGGGGACAGCCCAGCCACCACCTGCACCAGCTACAGCTGCAGCTCCTGATCTTCATGCTCTGCTAACTCAGATACTAGCAGCTATTGGGGAGATACGACAGGCACCAGCACCAGTCCCAGCAGCAACAGCTCCAGCGCCGCAGGGTCAGCCTGCCACAGCGGCACCAGAGATTCAGCCGCCAACAGTTCATGTGGCTGTCGTGTCAGACTTAAAGGACGGGGAGATGCCTCTGCGCGAGCAGAAGATGCTCGGGGTGTTCCAGAGGTTGGCACCGCCGATATTCTCAGGGGCGATTGGGGAAGATGCCTACAGTTCCAACTCACTTGTCAGGAGCAGCTACAGTCATTAGGCCTCTTGGAGTCGAGAGGAGCCGACTTCACCGCTCATCAGTTTCGTGGGCCAGCCAGGCAGTGGTGGCGCTCGTATCGAGAGTCCAGGCCAGCTGGATCACCTCCTGTATCTTGGAGTGAGTTCTTAGAGGCTTTCTTGGCCCGGTTGATGCCACGGAGCGTCAGGGTTAGGCTTCGTGATCAGTTCTCCAGATTGGAGCAGGGCCCCATGACCGTCTCAGAGTACGAGACGAGGTTCCATGAGTTATCTCGACATGCTACCATGATCCTACCCACGGAGGAGGAGAGAGTTCGTTGTTTTGTACGTGGGTTGCGATACCGTCTGAGGGTCGACACAGAGCATTTAGTTTCGACCGGCCGTTCATTTCTTGATGTGGTCGACCATGCCCGATCCATGGTGCATATTCATCGCGAGGCCCAAGGGAGCAGCGATAAGAGGGCACGCTACCAGGGCAGCACCAGCGGGTCCCAGACTAGAGGGAGAGACTCCTATGATAGGCCCCGCCAGAGGTTCTAGCAGGGTCAGTCCAGTCGGCCTGTTCAGGCGGCATTACCTGCTTTTGAGGGAGGCCAGCATCACCAGGGTGGTCCTAGTACGGGCCAGGGTTCGAGGGGATCAGATTCCCTCCCTTCCTATCGCGGTCGGGTTACTTTAGAGCGTTCAGCTTCGGGGTGTTTTGATTGCGGTGCGCTTGACCATTGGTCCAGAGAGTGCCCCCGACGAGGGCGATGAGCGATGGTACCACCTCCCCTTGCACCTAGACCAGTTTCAGCAGTGCCCCCTCTAGCTAGAGGCGTTGGTTAGGACCAGGGTCGTCAGGACAGCTGACAGGGTACCAGAGGCGGAGCTCGGGGAGGCAGGTTAGGTGGTAGACCAGATGGATCGGGCAGAGGTGCTCAGGGCCACTTCTACGCAGCCCCGGCGATGCCCCCTCCAGCTAGAGGTGGTGGTCAGGGCCAGGATCGTCGAGACAGCCGACAGGGTACCAGAGGCGGAGCTCGGGGAGGTAGGTTAGGTAGTAGATCAGATGCTTCGGGCAGAGGTGCTCAGGGCCATTTCTATGCAGCCCTGGCGAGAGCGGCGGTTGAGGCATCTGATGATGTCATTACAGGTACACTTTTATTATGCCATCAGCCTGCTACAGTATTATTTGATCCCGGGTCCACATTCTCGTATGTAATCTGTTTATTTTGCTCCCCGATTGGGTATGATGTTTGAGTCTTTAGCAGAGCCAATTCATGTTTCGACCCCGGTGGGTGAGTCCTTAGTAGTGGATCAGGTATTGCGATCTTACTTAGTGACTATCCAGGGTTATGATACTAGAGTTGATTTTATTTTGCTAGATATGGTTGATTTCGATATGATTCTGGGCATGGACTGGTTATCCCCTTACCATGCGGTCTTGGATTGCTACGCCAAGACTGTTACCTTAGCGATGCATGGTATTCCCCCAGTGTTGTGGCAGGGTGCTTATATTCATACACCAACGGGGATCATCTCTTTTATGCGAGCTAGGCGGTTGGTTGCTTCTGGGTGTTTAGCTTATTTAGCCTATGTGCGAGATGTGAATAGGGAGGGCCCTTCAGTTGACGCAGTTCCTGTGGTTAGAGAGTTTGCAGATGTGTTCCCTACAGACTTACCTGGCCTACTCCCAGAGGGTGATATTGATTTTTCGATTGAGCTTGAGCCAGGTACTCGGCCTATTTCTATTCCGCCTTACCGGATGGCTCCTGCAGAGCTCAAGGAGCTCAGTGTTCAGTTAGAGGATCTCTTAGGTAAGGGTTTTATCCGTCCGAGTGTGTCGCCTTGGGGTTCTCCTGTTCTGTTTGTGAAGAAGAAGGACGGGACTATGAGGATGTGTATTGATTACAGGCAGCTGAACAAGGTGACGGTGAAGAACCGTTACCCCATGCCTCGTATTGATGATTTGTTTGATCAGCTTCAAGGTGCCGCCGTGTTTTCTAAGATTGATTTGAGGTCCGGGTACCATCAGCTGAGGATTAGGGCAGCAGACATCCCTAAGACTGCATTTAGGACCCGTTATGGCCATTATGAGTTCTTGGTGATGTCGTTTGGGCTGGCTAATGCCCCTGCCGCCTTCATGGACTTGATGACACGTGTGGTCAGGCCATACCTTAATTTATTTGTCATTGTCTTCATTGATGACATACGGGTATACTCGCGGAGCCGGAGTGAGCATGAGCAGCATTTGAGGATAGTGCTCCAGACTTTGAGAGATCAGCGGCTTTATGCCGAGTTCTCAAAGTGCGAGTTTTGGCTTGAGTCTGTAGCCTTCTTGGGGCACGTGGTGTCCAAGGAGGGTATTAGGGTTGATCCAGCGAAGATTGAGGCTATTCGTGATTGGCACAGGCCCACTTCTGTTACTGAGGTTCGTAGCTTCGTCGGGTTAGCGAGTTACTACAGACGCTTTGTTGAGGGCTTTTCTACTATTGCAGTCCCGTTGACTCGATTGACTCGTGTTGATGTTCCCTTTGTTTGGTCAGAGGAGTGTGAGGCGAGCTTTTTGAGGCTCAAGGAGTTATTGACCACTTTCTCCTATATTGACTCTTCCAGTTGAGGGCGAGGGCTTTACAGTTTATTGTGACGCATTCGGCGTTGGTTTGGGTTGTGTATTGATGCAGCAGGGCCGGGTTATTGCTTATGCATCGAGGCAGCTTAAGATCCATGAGCGCAACTACCCCACTCATGACTTGGAGTTGGCGGCGGTAGTTTTCGCGCTTAAGATTTGGAGGCACTACTTGTATGGAGTTCGATGTGAGATCTATACCGATCACAGGAGTCTTCAGTACATCATGAGCCAGAGGGACCTTAATTTGAGGCAGCGTCGTTGGATTGAGCTCCTGAAGGACTACGACCTCTCTATTCTCTATCATCCGGGCAAGGCGAATGTGGTAGCGGACGCCTTGAGCCGGAAGGCAGTGAGTATGGGTAGTCTAGCCTTCTTATCTGTTGAGGAGCGACCCTTAGCTTTGGACATTCAGTCCTTAGCTAATAGCATGGTTCGGTTGGATATCTCAGATTCTAGACGCGTCTTGGCCTTTATGGGAGTTCAGTCTTCTTTGCTTGATAGGATCCGTGGTTGCTAGTTTGAGGATGATACCTTCGTGGCCCTTAGAGATCGAGTGTTAGCGGGTGATGGTGGTCAGGCTACCTTAGATCCTGCTGGAGTATTGAAATTCGCCGGCCGCATCTGTGTTCCGAGAGTTGGAGATTTGATACAGTTGATACTTTCTGAGGCCCATGAGTCTAGATACTCTATCCATCCGGGCACAGCGAAGATGTATCGTGATTTGAGGCAGCATTACTGGTGGAGTGGCATGAGGAGAGATATTGCTGACTTTGTTTCCCGTTGCTTGTGCTGCCAGCAGGTAAAGGCCGAGCATTTGAGGCCTGGTGGCGAGTTCCAGAGATTACCCATTCCTGAGTGGAAGTGGGAGCGTATCACTACGGACTTCGTTGTGGGGTTGCCTCGGACTTCTAGAGGTGTTGACAGCATTTGGGTCATCGTGGATCGATTGACCAAGTCAGCACGCTTCCTTCCTGTTCATACTACCTTCAGTGCTGAGAGGTTGGCTCGTATCTATATTCGGGAGGTAGTTCGTCTTCATGGTGTGCCTGTTTCTATCATTTCAGATCGGGGTTCACAGTTCACTTCCAGCTTTTGGAGGGCTTTTCAGGAGGAGTTGGGCACCCGTGTCCACCTTAGCACAGCATTTCACCCACAGACGGATGGTCAGTCAGAGCGTACTATTCAGGTCCTTGGGGATATGTTGCGGGCATGTGTTATGGATTTTGGAGGTCAGTGGGACCAGTTCTTGCCTTTGGCGGAGTTTGCGTACAACAACAGCTACCACTCTAGTATTCAGATGGCCCCGTTTGAGGCCTTATATGGTAGGCGTTGTTGCTCTCCAGTTGGTTGGTTTGAGTCTACAGAGCCTAGGCCGCGTGGTACAGATTTGCTTCAGGAGGCCCTGGATCAGGTGAGGGTGATTCAGGATAGGCTCAGGACGGCTCAGAGTAGGCACCAGAGTTATGCGGATCAGAGGCGTCGACCTTTGAGATTCTCTGTTGGTGACCGGGTATTCCTCCGTGTGTCGCCCATGAAGGGCGTGATGAGGTTTGGGAGGCGGGGCAAGCTTAGCCCCAGGTACATTGGGCCTTTTGAGATACTCCGGACAGTTGGGGAGGTTGCTTATGAGTTGGCCCTACCTCCAGTATTTTCGGCCATCCACCCAGTGTTTCATGTTTCGATGCTGCGGCGGTATGTTCATGGAGGTTTTAGATATCTTTCTGAGCCCTTTTGTGGGTTTTGACTTAAAATGGCTTTTGGAAGTGGGACCCACTTTTTATCGAAATGACCTCTGATGGAAATTTCGACTGCGCTGTTGAGTCTGGAATATCGAATTTGGTATGGTTGCATATCTCGTTTGCGTGCACGGGGTTCCGAACGAGATCGGAGCACCCCGTCGGAGTTTTTAGTTTTTGAAAAAGTTACAGCAATCTGCTATTTATTGCAAATATACTAGCAATATTTCCAAACTTCAAACCCTCATAACTCACTTATCTCTCAACCGATTTGGGCGATTCAACAGGCAAAGTTGTGAGATTTTTTCGAGGACAACGCGTTGGTGAGCTCGGATAGTGATTTGGGGTATTCGTTTGAGGTAAATTTCATGAAACACCTGCTGCCACGACCCTTTTGTGAGCTTGATTTTGGAAATTTTGAGCTCAGCCATTTTAGGTCCGATTTCGGTGATTTTTGAGGCTATCTTGAGTGGTTTTTCGAGGAGAACGTCGTGGTGTTGTCGCATTTCACTATAAACCTCCATTTTCTGGTAAATACACTGATTCAATTGCTGTCCATTTCTAATTTTTGAGAAAATTTGGGATTCGATTGTATGTTGGTAGTGTGTTGTTCCCGAGTCCCGAATTGTGTCCCATTTTGGGATATGAGCTGGGGAAAACTGGTTAAGACCCACTTTTGGGGGTTAATTTCGGAATTTTCAGCGCGGGTCCCACGATTTCTATTTTGACCCCAAAATTGGTCCATCTCCGTTTATTGTGATTTTGGTGTCTAAATGACCTCATTAACGTTGTGATTCTATTTTTGATAGCGAGGCAGCATTTTGAGGATGTTCGAAAAGGGAAAGCTTCGAAGAAGTGATTTTGGAGCGTATGTGATTGGCCTACAGGTAGGCTACGGTTTCCCTCTCTTAGATTGAGCTCGAGAATGTGAATGCATGTTGATTAGTTGGGATTTGGGTTGGGTAGTTATTGAATCCTGCATAGGTGTTAAGAAATCATATTTTCAGCCTATTTCGAGAATTATCGGGTAACTGTGAGCATGCTTTGTGTTATTAATGGACCCTTATCGCTATGTGGAGTGCTTTCATGCTTAATTACTATTTATTTGAAGCATGTTGGGCCTTAGTTTAGGTTTGACTAGGGCTTTCCTTAGAAATACATGATTCGGATTCGATAGGCGTTAGTTTTGCCCCGACGTCGTTCGGCCGACATAGATCCATGTAGGCTGGTGTAGCAGACTTGAGTCTGATAGTTTGGGCCTTAGGTAGGCGATCCGCTTGCTCCGACTTTAGTTATCCTTATTTTTTTCCCGATGTTACGGCTTCACGAGTTACATCGGCGACACTAGTTCTACTTCGCAATTTGAATTTGATTTTCGATTTTGTCACAATTAATTACATTGATTGGGTAAGTATGGACGGTCGTTCCACGGATATTTATGAATGTGGATCGATTAAGACTCTTTCAGCAGCTACATTGGCACCTTTATAGAGCATCCGGTTTAAGGTCCGGCCTCTATTGCCCAGATACTTATATAGAGCATCCGATTAGAGTTCCGGCCTCAGATACTTGTGATTGGTTACTTGGGTACTTCTGGTGAGCATTCGGTTTGAGGTCCGGCCTCCGTACTATTAGATTTTACAAATTGGGGTTGAGGTTCTGGTTTGTGTTCTCCATTCTTGGGTTCTCATATGCAATTCTCTTTAGTTATAGTTATTCTGTGTACTCGTCGGGCTTATGGGGGTCCGTTCGGATTTTTATTTAACTTGTGCACGAGTGTACCTTCTGGGCTTATGGGGGTCCAGTTAGGTGTAGTTAGCTTATAGATTACTTTAGTTAGTTCTTTCTACATTCTTGTGCATTCCATTGTTAGTTAGATTTTAGTTCTTGACTTCGGTTTGTGTTATTCCTTCTTTTCATATTGCCTTTACTTTTCAAGTTCAGTCGGCCTATGATGCCTACTGGGTACCTGTTGTTTTGGTACTCATGCTACGCTCTGCATCTATTTCGTGATGCAGGTCCAGGCACTAGTAGCCAGGGTTGATCGAGCTTGGAGCAGACTGATCCGGAGACGGGGAGTGAGCACACGACGTTTTGTACTATATCAGTCTCCATCTGTATATATATAGACTTGTCTTTTACCTTTCGAGACAGTCCAGTGTCTGTTGTCCACTTTTGGGACTTGTACTCATTTTGTTAGTAGCTCTGTACTAGTGACTTCCAGGTTCTGGGAGAGATCTTTATTTGTATTTATGTTTTGGTTTGCTTCTGCCTGTGTATATTGTTAATTGCCTACTCTTGTTTAGTTTCTACCCTCAGACCCATTACTTGTTGTTCCGGGTTACGGGTTGGCTTACCTGCTGGTGGGTTATAGTAGGTGTCATCATGACTTGAGAAATCGGGTCGTCTCCGTATTTAGATAGTAAGAATCTTGCCTAAATGTAGCTCCAATTGGTCGATTTTGGTTACTGTCTTTGTCACATAATTGCTCATATATATTCATAATGTCTTTATCTTTAGCATTTAGTATTAATCCACTTTCATTTTTCTTTTGTCATCTACTGCATCTTATAATCCCATATGAGTTTAGGCATTCAAATAATTTGTGAATAAATTTATGTGCATATACTAGGCGCAAAACATTAATATTGTTATGCATCTTCCTTTTACCACTTGTAGTTGATTATGAAAGGTTTTGAATGAGTTGTGTCATTTTTTTTTAAAAAAATAAAATAAAATAATAATAGCATTAACTCAAATACTTACTGATCTTTGTCTTCTTTGCTTACACGAAACGCTCCTGTATGAGTCCATACGGACTCCTCCTTTTGCATTTAGAGTTGGGATGGAACCAACTCTATTATCGAGTCAATCGCAATGAAGTACAGGTCCCAAAAGTTGAAATGCAGGGCTGGAAATCGGGTTTTGAGGTTCCGGGAAGCTGAAAATAGACTGATATATCTGCTGTATACACCGATATACAGTCAGAAAATATGATATACAGGTCAAAACGTGAAAATGGAGAAGTAAGGAGTTTAAAACAAAATACAGGTCCGGGAGTCCGAGAACTAGTAGTATACATGATGTATACATCAAATATACACTTGGTGTATATCATGATCAAGGAGGATGGAAAGGGGGCCAAAAGCCCAATGAATTTATTTATTTATTTATTTTGCAGGTTCAACAGATTTGTGAATTTGGGCCCAAATTCAATATGTCTTTCCTTTCCCTTTCCTATTTATTTGATATTGTATTTGACTAACGCTTTGATTATCCTATGGTTTAATTTAATTAAATTCCTCAAGATAGCCATTTCATTATATATATATATAAATTAAAGTATTTCCGTTTTATGCTTAGCTTTAATTTTATTTGTCTCGTCACTTAAGTCTATTCCCCTTTAGTTCATTCCCCCTTAAGATATATAAAAAATAATAAAAATAATAATAGTAATAAAAAAATAAGTTAAAATAAATGAGCTTCTTTTTACTTAAGTTAAATTTAAAGAATAATTAGTTAAAATAAATGAGTTCTTTTACTTTGTTAAACTTTCAAAATTAGTCAAAGTCGTGAGTTCTTTACTTAGTTAAATCCTAAAAATAATTAGTTAAAATAAATGAATTCTTTTACTTAAGTTAAAATTTCAAAATTAGTCAAAATCATTTTTAGTCAAATCACCGGTCAACCGCAAGTTAGCGGACATTCCGAGGGCCTAACACCTTCTCGGAATGTACATTGAACTTCGAACCCTTTTATTTTCAATTGATTTTATCTGTTTTAAGTCTGTTGAAAAGTCTTATACTTTTTCTTGATTTTTTACTAAAAATTAAGTGGCGACTCTGATTCTTTGAAATTCGATTTCTCTTAAATCATAAGTTTAATCGATTTTTCGAAAATTCAGTCATTTTTCCTTTATATACATTTTTAAATAAAACATTTCTCATAGTTCAAAACACGAAGTTTCCTTCAAAGAAACCTTACCTGGCGTTGAATATACAAAAAAATTGGAAGATCTGATGGTTTAGTCGTCTGAGAAAATAAGGTGGTATCTCTATCGCTATAAAAAATTTGTTGGAAAAAAATATTTGAAAGTATCAAGTGTTATGATGTGCAAAATATTTATAATAGACAAAATGTAACAAGGTACTAAAAATATTGAAAATTACATTCAAAATACACAATTTATTTTTACAGAAAAACGGTAAAACTTGAGAAAGTGTATCTTCAAAAATAATAAACCTTTCAAAACATTAGTTAATGTATCTTAAAAACAATAAAATATCAAAAGTTGTATGTGAATTGGTACATAATCACTAATCTACATGAACCAAGTCATCTTATTGTGGTGGATTGAAATAGCTCTTGGCTTTGGTGGATCATCTTTATCGCTAACATATCCCGCCTTGGCTTTGTCGAGACCTACTTACATAACAATGTTGCATATCTTGTGCGAAGATAGTCAGCACAGAAATCATTAGATGGGATGTTGACTTCATCGCTAAGGAATTCGACAAAGACAGCTACAAACATTCCGCAGATACATAATAAAAATGAATTAAATTTGAACTAAAATGTGAACAAAAATGTTAATTACATGATACATTAGAATAACTACAAAGTATCTTACTGTTTAGTTGATACATAATGATAAAAATAACAACGGATACTCAATACCACTTGATGATATTTGTATATGATACTAAATGAAACATCATATATTCATTATATGTTATTTAAGTGTCATTTTAAAACTATTTTATAATATGATACACTGTTCGGCAAATTACATCCCATCAAAATAATTTCTACTATATAATTTGATACATTAATGGCAATATATCGAAAAACAAAAAAAATCAAAATTAGAATTTTATGGATAATTTCGGAAGACTTAAAGCAAGCTACAAAACAATATGACAATGTATCAACAACAATGTATCATTTTTTTCCCCAACAAATCATATACCATACCACATGATAAAAATAATGTATCGGCTTATTTCGACCTAACACACCATAGACCATGTCAAACATAAAAAAAAAAGTCGGAAATAGATGAAGAACACATACTATAGGTAATATAGGTCAGGAAATTGCCGGTGCTACATTTCTTCCCCTTTTTGGGATTTTTTTTCAACATTGGCTTTTGAAGATGAAAAGAACCTCCTTATTCGCCTTGTCAATACTTTGACTCTTCATTGCTAATGGGTCATGCAAAAGTTTAGATCTTTTTTCAGCCCATTTATCATCATCATAATCATATTTTCGTCTAGTATTAGAAGAGTTTAGTTGAGTAATACCAATACTAAAAGAAGGATCCTGATCCATATGTATCAGGAAATAAAGAAGAAAAAAATAAAATTAAAAAAGACGACTATGGAGGAGACGCACTGTACCTATTGAGTAGTTTGAATTTGATTGGAGAGATAATCCTTTTGAAAATCAAATTGATATGAAAATTGTAACTGCTAAGATTGTGGAATGAAATTAGAGAGACTAAAGGATTGAAAAAAGGAAGGGGAAACGTGAGTTAAGGCAGGTATATGTTTGGAGTAAATGGCTAAAAACATCTCTTAACTATACCTCAAACTCAAACTACATCCTTGTATCATTACATTGAACAAAAAGCATCCTTCAACTATCTAAAAAACTGCAAGTTACATCCTTCTGTTAACTTTCTATCAAGAAACTAACCACTTTAAGTAGAAGCACACAACATTCCGATAAAGGCAAACAATTTTGCCCACTCACTGATCTTCTCTATCAAGTAGTAAACTAGTAATCATATTAAAAGGTATTCTATGACTAGCATTATTGTAGGATTATTAATTAATTAAGGCTTAAAGATTTATAACTTGGGACTTGTTCAACTTTGATTTGTCCATTTTTTTAATTTTACTGAGCTTGTTATTATGTTGTTAGCTTTTCTATCAAGAATCTTATTGATCCCATGCTATTCCGAGTTTGCTTTATTTTTTCATTTTCTAATTAGTACGTTACTCCTCCAACAACATTCATCAAATTTCCTATACTCTCAACTAATTAAATGAAAACTTTAAACATAAAAATCAGATGTAAACCTTGCAGATTTGTCTTTGGACATAAAATAAAAATTATGTGATACTAAAATAGAAGGATTTGAACTCTTAATTAGTGTGTGTTTTGGTGCTGGGAAAAATAATTTTTAAAATATATTTTCAATTTTTCATATTTAATTGGCCAAAGTTTTTGAAAAATATTTTATCTAAGAAACAAGTTCTTAAAATATATAAAAAATGACTTGTCTAATCGACGTAGGAAAAAAAGCTCCACAAATGACATTTCAAATTCATTCACAAATCCTTTTAGCAAAGACAATGTTTGTTCTATGTTTAAGAAGACGGTGAGGGGATAAAATCTCTTTTCATTAAGAGATGGTCGTTAGATTTTTGATAGAAAATTAAGGAGGGATGTAACTTGTAACTTTCAAAATAGTTCAGTGATGTTTTGTGTTCACAATAATAATATAAGGATGTAGTTTGAGTTTAAGGTATATTAAAGGATGTTTTTGGCCATTTACATTGACTTGAAAATTGGGAAAAATAAGGGATTTTGAAAATATTTTGAAATGGTAGGAAATAATGGAAATTATAAAAAAAAAAAATAAAGAAAAAAGAAAAAAAAAATAAGGGGAATGTTTTTCATATATATGTTTGAAAAAAATTAATTCATATTTAATATGTGGGATCACTTAAAGAAACCCACACAAATGGGTCGTTGTATTTCTCTGACTTGGACTTTTATTTGACGAAAATAGTTCTCAAAAAGTGCCACTAAGACTTTCTTTCTCTTGTTCTTTTTTATTAAACTATATATATATATATATATATACACGTCTTATTTCAATCAATAAAATTATTTTAAAACAATAATTATTATTTATTGTCTATTTAATTGATAAGAAGTTTACATACGAATGTTGAAAAGTTATTTAATAAAATATAAATATTTTTCTTTAATATTTTTTATTTATTCTAATTTAAATAAGATTTATACAAAATAAAATATTAATTTTAAAATCTTAAATATTAGTATTTTTAATATAGTTCAAATTTAAAAAAAAAAATCAATTTTAAAGTACTAAATATTAAGAGTTCTTACCTTACAAATAAGTTAAGATAACTTAATGTTCGTGCATTACATGTGTATGTAGACTTAGAAGACATAAATCACAAACTTATTAAAATAAGGGTGAAACAAATTTCGTAATTTAGATACAAAATTATTGTTAATTATTTACACATTAAAACAATGAATAAAGCAAATGAGAAAAAAAATGATAATATCTAATTATGACCATGAAAATATATTAATACAAGCTAATAAAAATTATCAGGTTAAATAATCATTTTTTTTTATTTGTAACAATAACATAATGGATCTCAATATTTGACAATATATATTTTGAGCTATTAGACACCAAAAATGAATTATGACCTATTTTGTACCGAATTTTTGTTCATGTTATGATGTTATATTATTATCACAAAATTTTTTTTAAAATGTAGTCAAGTTATTATATACCAAAAAATAGAATGTGGGCTCTTTTATGCCAAATTTTAGGCCACGTTAGGATGACAAAATTCCTAATTTTTTCTAATGTGATTTTATTTTTCTTCTTTTGTGATGCGTCTTGTTTAGGATATATTTTTCGCTTTTGATATATTTTAGGAGTTCTTAATTTTAAATATTATAAAAATAATAAAATAATGATTTGAAAAAGATAGTAAATAATTTTTTTATCTATTATAAAGTTTTTTAATGAACAACAAAAAAATTAAAGTTTTGTAATAAAAAAAATATTAATCAACATTTTAAAGGATTTTCGAGCTTTAAATAACATAGATAGATAATTTATTGATATTTCTTAGTTGTTATTTTAGGAAAATATTATCTAACTTGCTGATGTACTTGAGTTCGTAAACCTTTTTGATACATCGCAATACCAGTTTCTACACGTTTTCAAAGCCCAAGAAAAACACAAGATAAATTAAAAATTAAAAATTAAAAATTAAAAATTAAATTTCATATCAAATAAATAAGAGTTTTAAGTTTTATTCACTAATGATATGCAAGTCATTTTTAACGTAATAACACATAATTTTTTAAAATATAATCATTAATTAAATATTTACTAAAATAATAACCAATATATAGAGCCCATGTCCAAAAGGTCATTGCCTTGACCATGAAAAGACTTTTATTTCTTTTTGACTAATTGAATGAATTGAACTTTAGGTATAACTAAATACATTTCTCACTATACCCCCAACCCCTACCAACCCATCCTTTATTTTGTGCTCATATCCATTTAATTTTTAAAATGAAAAAAAAAGAAGATAGAATAGTCTTTCAAAAACTCCACTTTTATTTCACCATATGAAAAAAGAATAGTCTTTCAAAATCTCTACTTTTATTTTATCATATATAATCTTAAGAAAGAAAGAAAAATCTATTTAATAACAAGCAATAACATATTCAATGAGATATGAAAAAAATATAATATATACAAACTTTATATCTATTTTCGTAGGACACATGTAGGTAAAAACTCATTCACAAATAAGCTATATATGTACATAACATAGCCAAAGAATCGCCAGAATTTGTTTCATATTTAAAAGAAATTGTTATGGTTATAAAATAAAAATGTTAGAATTATATAGTTTTCATATATATAAATATAGAAATGTATTGACAACAAGGGGCATTCTGGACAAAACTATCAATGGTAAGGATATTTTTAGATCAAAGTATTAACTACTCTATAAACGAAGGGTATTTTTATTTATTTCACATAGTTTAAGGACATTTTTTATCTTGTTCCACAAAAATATATGGATGTTTTAACCATGTTTATTTTGTTTTATTTTAAAACTAAAAGTATATGATTATATTGCTAACTCTTTTTGACAAAAATTTCAGTAACTTTTCTTAAACCTATTTTTGGAGCTTCAAAAGAGGGAAATTACTTTGAAAGTTCTCAATATGTTTTATTATTTCAAAGTACACAAAAGTGGATGGCTGCTGTTATTTAATAAATAAATAAAAGCAAAAGACATATTTGATCTTTTTTCTTAATGTGAAATTGAACTTTCCCTTTTCTCTACAAAAAGCTATCTAGAAAAATCTTTCCATAATATACTTGGACCAAAATAATGGATATGGAGAATTTTCCAATTACTCCAAGTTTATTTTAAATATATATAATATTTCTTCTCAACTTATAAAAACAAGAAGGCTCTCTCTTTGAGTTGTGCTAGCTGAAGAAGAAAACCAGATACAAGTTTTGTTTATACTATCAGGTGACAATTAATTAAATTATTCCATTGTGTGTATGCTTTCGTCCGATAAATTTTATAGCTAAATAGCAAATTCTGTCATTATAATTCAATTTAGTGATTGGGAAGTGGAAACCTGTTAGTTATGAGTTGTTTAGTGATGAAATTTATAGATAATTTTAGTTTTTTATTTTAAAGTGTGGTTGGACATCAAGATTACTCAAGAATTGGTGAGTTCTTAGTCAATTTATAAACATATAGCTTCATGATGATATAATAAACTTATTACAAACATGTTGAAATCAAATAAGTAAGAAGAGAAATTGAGTCATCTTTTTCGAAAGAGGCCACCTTCTTTTAAGCCAGAAGTTTCTACTTCTAGTGAACGATAAACTTTCCTCTTCTTCTTTGGCTAGATCATAAATCTTTAGCACTACAATAAAAGACGCATTTATAACGGCAATACCGTTTACTATCGTAAAAAAATAAATACGGTGATTAAGTTAATGTTACAATATTCATAGTTGCTAAAGTCTTTAACAACATTTATATAGAGTACTAATTATAAATATCCATATCTTTTATAGTTGCTAAAATGATATAACAATAATCATATTATTACCGCTTAACAATTATCGTAACTTCTTTTTTATTTGTTAGTTCAACTTCTCTCCTTTATCTGAACTTGAAATTGGTGATATAAGCAAATTAAACACTCATACACACCTGTTTCGTTTAGAGCGCACGATAAAGAGTGTTAATTAATGAGTGACAAAGCCAAATATATATATATATATATATATAAGGGGATTCAATGAATTACTTTTACACTATTTGTAGAGTATGGTTTTCGACAAAGAGACTTCAATTGAATCCTATTATTTCCGTTACTTTATATATGTATAATTAATCCTAACTTATTTGAAACAGAGGCACACAATTATATTATTGTTTCATAGTCTACATAGCCGGCCCTTTATTTGGGTTGGACGTATGAATTTGGGTGAATTTGGTGAAGGTCCTATATGAGCAGCTAGCTAGGTAGAAGAAATAAATTGATGAATTTAATGCTCAAGCAATTTATTTTCCTTTGTTTACTTATTTAAAATTCGATATTAAATCAAAATGAAATAAACAAATTAAAACGAAGATAGCAACTCAAGTGACATACACACAAAACAAACCCTCTTTTTTCTTTTCTTTTAATAATTTTTTTTTTTTTGTGTGTTTGTATGTGTGAAAAGTATAGTTTAAATATTATTTATATTCTAGAACATTCTCTTTTGAGAAAACTAAGTCAAATTTGTCATTGTCGCAGTTAATTACAAGTTAATTATATATGACTAACTTAATTAACAAGTTATTGATGACTAAATTGGCAGTTGAATATATATGGAGTGGATTCAAAGAAGGCACGTGACAATATCTTTACTACTTCTTGTTATTCTCATTGCCTTGAATGTCACTAGTCTTGATGGAGGACTAATTGGACCAGGTGAGAAGTCAGAATTCAAAATTTATTCATGTTAGATATTTATTACATCAATAAATATATGCGTCATTTCTTGTCTTTCATGTACATAGATTCAAATCGTAATTTTGACCCTTTCATCTTAATATATTTTAGCTCAATTATCTTTTGAATTTAACCAATAATTCAGTCCATTTTAATCTGCTTAATTGACATCCCTAATTTTAAACTTCTAACACTCCCTCCTCTACACATTTGATACTTTGTAGTTTGTAATAATTAATGGTAAATATTCCCTAATTTTAAACTTCTAACACTCCCTCCTCTACACATTTGATACTTTGTAGTTTGTAATAATTAATGGTAAATATTCCCTAATTTTAAACTTCTTAAACAACTTCCCTCCTCTACACATTTGATACTTTGTAGTTTGTAATAATTAATGGTAAATATTAATTTATTTGATTATTAAATTCAAGTAAAGACTATCTTTACATACTAATATATGCAATTTTCAACAATGTAAAACATATTTAAAATGATTAAATCTCCATTTGAAATTTCAGAAAAAAAATTAGTTATTCTTGACTTTTATATTTTCTTTCTTCTAAATATTTCTACAAAATATTTTTATTCATTTTGCAGAAAGAAAATTAGTTGAAATAGAAAAAGAGTCAGGATCTGATGATACTGTGAGAATTGATCCTTTGAAGAATTTCAAGAAATACAGAGGAGGATTTGATATTACAGAAAAACACTATTGGAGCGTAAGTTATCATCTCTCGTCTTGTTAAAGAATATTTTTTACATTGTCGATGCGATTTAATCCCCTATAGCGTAGTATATATTTTATTTTCCATACCACTACTTCCACCTATTATAACAATTACCTATAATATCACTTAAACGTATTATTATCATTAAAAAAAATTAATTTGAAGAACTAAATTTTAATATTTGGTGCAGTCCACTATTTTTACAGGTATATATGGCTATGCCATTGGTGTGATATGGCTTTTATGTGGCTTAGGATATGGATTATTTCTTGTTGCTTCAACTTTTTGCTGCAAAAGAGACAAAAGAAAGCTCAAAAGGAGATCAACTTGTTATAATAAACATGATTCCTATCTCTGGATTATTCTCTCAGCCATTTTCTTGACAATTTTAGCAATGTGAGTTACTTACTTCACAAACTTGTTTGCATCAAAAGTTAAAAGACATGTGCATATAGTCATCTTATTCGAATCAGAGGCGGATTTAGGATGGATTCTATCAATTCAATTTATTAATCAATTGCTAACATAAGTTATTCAGATTCTTGGGAATTATTGTCACACTTATATTGATACGATATGTGTGTGAGTGTGTGGATATGAGATGCAGGGCCGTCTCGACCATAAGGCCACTAAAGCAATCGCTTGGGGCCCGGCCCCATTTTCTCTCAAAGATGTGTGTGTGTGTGTATATATATATATATATTGTTAAAAAAAATTCATGTATTGGTAAATTTGAAAATATTTTTTTGTATAGAAAATATAATTGAGAAATTGAATATTGTTTAGTTGATTGTAGTGTCTTTTCTAGATTCTTATGTGGCTAGTTAATTGTAGTATCCTTTCTAGTTTCGCATGTGGCTATCTATTTTGTTGTCTAGCTCATTTATATTTTGACGATTATCATGAACCAACAGTATTGTGTTCTTATACTTACTTTTCTTTATTCTCCTTTCACTATTTTTTATTCTTTCATTATTGAATATTCTTAAGTCTCTCAAACGTTCAAACATTCTACATTATGTGATATCTATTGTTGTGTGTTTATAAAAAAATCAAATTTGTTTTTGGTGTCTTATTAAAATTTCAAGCACTAAAACTAATCAACACTATTTTAATATTATTTATTAACTTATCAAATTCATCGCTACAATATTTTAATATCATCATATTTTTAAAATTTTGAGTCTTGTTTTATTATTCAAACTTTATATTATATAATTTTCATTGAAAATTTACATTATTTGCATTCTTACTTCATAATGTCTACATATATCCTGCCTCTCCAGACCTTATTTGTAGGATTACACTAGTATATTATAATTATTCAATTTATATTTATATCAACTAAAAAAATAGGGCATCTTTATAATATTTGGCTTTAGGCCCCCAAACTTGTTGAGACGGCCCTAATGAGATGCACACTAGATTTGGTCAACTTATAACCTAGGGTGCTTTGACTACATGTATGATCGAGACGTATAAATTAAAATTGGTTATATAGTTGTATAATGTATGAGAATGTTTTTTTCGAGTTTTAGATATGAGAAGATTCTTGATATATAGATTAGTATGCATAGATGCATGCATCTAAATAACGATATCTTCGTCTTTGTCTTTTCTAAGTATGTAGTTAAGACGTAAATACACTAGATACATGTATCTATGCACATATATATGTATTTGGATAACTATATTTTCATCTTCATGTTTTTCCAAGTATGTATATATGCACGTACACTAGATACATCACAAGTCGATATTGTATTTATGCACAAATACACAAATAGATTAGTGCCTCTCGATACCAATCTGTAACTCTGCACAGATACACTAGTTACATCAATTCATTTTTTTACACTAGAATTTAATATTGGATACACTAGATGAAATTGCTATACACAGATACACTGAATACATATGTGCATATTTGATACACAAATACATGAAAGTGTGAAACACAAATATAGAGAAGTAGAGGGGCGAGAGAGACAAGATACATTCTCTAGATACAGTACTGTATCTAGATGCAAATATATATAGTGTATTTAGAGACAACTCGAACAAGTGTTTTATATGTCGTATATTCATTTATTAGTTGTTTCGCAATACATGTATTCTTACTCGGAGTTATACCCATAAATCCTAAAATTCAACCTCTAGATCCACACGCAGTATCAAATATCCACACTCATAAAGATTGAACAACATAATTGCTGAAACCATACACATACATTCTGAACATACTAACTTTAGATTCCACTTTCACAATTTTTTGCAGAACTGCAACAGGATTGGTTCTAGGAGGGAATGGGAATTTCCGTTCAAGAACAGATAAAGTAGTGGATATAATAATTGATACAGCAGATGGAGCATCAGAGACAATTTATACTACAACTAAAGCCATGAGAGAAATGAATAGTGGATTAGAAGGGACTGATATAGGTCAAGAAGCTTCTAATTTCTTAATTCCAACTTCTAGAAGACTTGATACACAAGCTGATGACATAAGTAGAGAAGCCAGAAAAAATAGGAGATTAATTGAGAAACTCCTCAACATAGTGTAAGTCTCTCTCTCACTCACTCTTCACGCTTCCTTCCACTGTTGTAGATATGTGATTTTTATAATCACAAGTTTTAAGAAAATAAAAGTTAATTTTTTAATTTCATGTCAAATCAAATTATGTTACGTTAAATTAAAAATATGTGTTTCTATTTATAGGTACATAGTGACTGTAGTGGTTATTTCTCTTAACCTGGTTGCTGTAATTGCTCTATCAGGTAAAACACTATCTATTTTTTTCATTTATGTTTTTGCTTAGACCAAATCCATATTAATTTACTATAAAGTTTAGTTAGAATTAATCTTGTCTAACTATAGATGTCCAATAAAATTACAAATTTAGATGTAATACATTGTCTTAACATTGTAATATTTTTAATTGCAGTATTTGGGATACTCAAATTTAGAAGAACCCTTAAATTGTAAGTATTTATTTATTTATTATATATATATATGTCACAATTAATCTAAGAACAACTAAACACTTTATATTTATTTAATATATCATTTGCACCTGTGTCTCTATTTTGTGTTGGTCTTAAAAAAATTTACCTCTAAGAATAAATAACTTTTTTACATGGCGTAAGTCTCATCATAATATTCCACAAGTTATGTTTCGTTCCCTTAAAGAATGTATGTTCTATTAGGCATTAATTTGATTTCTAGGGGTAAAAACTAATTAAAGAGTGGTCTATTTGAAGAACAAAACGTACGATTAATTAAATTACATTGATCAAGCTTCTAACACAATCTTTTTTTTTTAATTGAATGCAGGCTCATTGCATTATGCTGGATCTTTACAGCTCTGTGCTGGTTCCTTTTTGGAATTTATTTTTTCTTAGACAAGTATGAAAACTATACATTCTCAAATAATTCGTATTTCAAAACTTTATAATATACTTTGGATTCTAATAATAATAATAATATAATTGTGGCATATAATTTTTGCAGTTTTGCTGGAGATACATGCACTGCACTAGAAAGTTTTCAATCAGATCCCTACAATAGCAGTTTGAGTTCAATTCTTCCCTGTGATGAATTGGTTTCAGCTGAATCAGTCCTTCTTGATGTCAGTCAAGGGGTACATCAAATAGTCAACGAGGTACGCTCACTAATAAAAAATCACTATTTTTCGTTACAAATTTCTCACTGAAAATGTTTAGTGACTATTTCCACAGTTAATTTTAATTGAATTACTGAGAAAAGAATAAAGAATCTATTTCGTACCATGTTTCCTATATCATGATAACCAAAATCAATACATATAACACTTAATTTATCTAAAAAGACTAATGTACCTTGTCCAAGTCACTACTAAAAAAATATACTATTTTCCCACAGTAATTTCTCACTAAAAATGATTAATGATTATTACAACCATATATATTTTAATTGAATCAATGAGGAAAAAAATAATAATGTTATCATACCGAATAAATAAAAAGTTTCTCACTATTTCAGTAAGAATATATTTTTCATCATTCATTTTCCTAGTAAGCCGGTTCCGTGAAAACTCGTGTTTTATAACACAAATTTCTCATTGATTCGCGATAAAAAAAATCTTTGTTTTTAGCTGTGATTTGTGAAGGCCACCAAATAAAACAAACGAAATATGAAAAACTAATTATTACTAACCTCCTTTGATTACCATTCCCTTCCTCCTCTATTTACGACGAAATGATTTCTTATGACCACTTATAATCTTTGAATAGAAAAAAATGATTTTTTTCGGATTTCTCGCAAGTAATCTTTTCGAATCTCTTATGACTCAAGTAAGATTTGAAAACTGCAGGTGAACCAAAAGTTATCTACAGAATATGGAAATGTTGCACAAATTTGTAATCCTTTCTCTGGTCCACCACAATATAACTACGAGCCAGGGAACTGTTCCTCTACAACGATTCGCGTAGGAGACCTTCCTCGGGTAAGTACGAGTAATTTCCATATAATCGAGAGTTAATTTCATCATTAACGTTCAGTTACTTTAATGTGACAAACAGTAGTGTGTTTGATCTGAAACCTCTATTTTCTTGTCATGAAGATATTCAAGATGTTAACTTGCACTGATCCAACTTGCACTGGAGGAGTCATGATCTCTCCTCGAGATTTCAACACAGTCGATGCTTACACAACCGCGGTCCAGAAAATCCTCGATGTGTACCCTGGAATGGAGAATCTAACTCAATGTGACACCGTGTTTAATGCATTTGACGATATCATTGACAATCACTGCAAACCATTGAAGAAAAGCGCGCATTTGGTATGGGGAGGACTTGTTTTCCTCTCCGTAGTTATGGTAACGTTGGTCCTCGTGTGGTCATTCGAAGCACACCATGAAGAGAATCATAACAACTTAGATAGTTCTATCAAGCCTCATTCTGTAGAAGCAGATATGATGGAATTAGGTACGCGGAAAGAAGCCAATACTGCCTCAAATCCTGTTTCAGACATGTAAATAAATACAATATTTGATTAGGTAATAGGAAAGAACATAGGCATTTTATTAGAAGAAGCAAAGATTCAACGCTCTCCCAGTCATCATTGTCACAAGGTTAGAGAGCATCCAACACAAAGCAGCCTTTCATTCTTTTAGGGGACCAAACAATGCCCTTTTTTCTCCTTGTGGAAGAAAATGTGGTAAGAGTTATAGGACCATATATTTCTTTAGTTATATATGTTTATTGTTTTCCAAAATATATATATATATATATAGTATAGAAAATTCTTGTTTCTTCATAAAGTTAAAGAAGCCAGCTATGGGGATGAACCCTTCAAGTGGCATGTATTAAATTTTATAAAGCAAGAAAAGTTATTCATTGGTCTGCCTGGTAAAATTTCATCATGGTTATTCTGTCTGGGTATATACTATATGGTTTTTTTGTTTGGTAAACAAAAAATATTATATTAGTAAAACTTAGTATGCATCAGTACATGATAGTGGTACAACGGTATAACTAACCGCTAATAAGGTTCCGGGTAGGGGAAAGGAGTAAATACAATAGTTATTACAATAATGATAATATGTACCAGTGAAATCCTACAAGTGGAGTTTGGGGAGAGTAGAGTATGTGCACCTTAATCCTGCGTCATGGAGGTAAAGAGGTTGTTTTCGGAAGATCCTCAACTTGAGTACAACAAATCAAAGTAGGTATGAAGAAGGTAAACAACAATGAAGAAAGATAACAACTGATAAGAGAATAGTAACAATCATAAAGTAGTGTGATAACCTAAACACAATTTACAAAAGATATTGCTAGAAAGCTATGTTGGATGAGGGGTTTCCCCAGAATGTTTATATAAGTTCTACTATGTGATGTTCTGGCTTGTGTTTTTGTGGAGAGGGATCAATCCTTAGTGTATTTTTTAACAAGTATACACACTTTAAATCGACATCCATTAGCAATTGAGCACCCTACTTTTTATTGAGACAATCTAGACACTTCAACTTGGCACAGGTGCGTCTCGCAAACACTTTTAACTTTGAAAATGCACATTGAGACACCTTTAAAGAGACATTTTTTATGTGCATTCTCAAAGTTGAGGTGTTTACGAGACTACTTAAACCAGTTGAGACAATCCACACGAAGTGAGTATGAGGTCAGAACAATGTTGAATTGTCAGAAAATATCATGTTGAAAACCACAGACATCCAAATAAAAATGTATAACAATCTTGTTTAAACATAAGGGAGAACCCCCAATCACAACTGGGTTATAAATTTGCACCACCAAAGGAAAATATAAAAAAAAAATCATTTCCTTATTTGCATATTGTCCGTTGATATCAGACATCACCAAGATACATAATCAAGAAACAGTATCCACCCATGCTGAAGAACACGATCTGACGATGGTGCTACACTTCAGTTTCCTTCATCCTACATAAGAAAAAGGCAGAAGAGCTGTAAGATCATTAAGTATAACAATCTAAGCAAAATTTAGTAAAGCTGAAGCATAATACAAAGTAAAAGAGCAGCAATGGACGACGATGATCTCAAATCAAGAGCGAAAAACGATCAGATCTGATGCTCTCATCCAAAACAAATCCATACTCTAAATTGGACTATATGTTAAAAAAGGGACCTTGGGTCTAACTTGACCCCAAAGCTAACAAATGAAGTGAGGATTGCCTACGAATTGAGATAACAGCTCATCCTCAAGCACTGTGAAACATTCTTCCTTTTCTTTTTGGTTCTAAAAAGGTGATATGGTGCTTTCAGCAGCAAAGTCAATCAAGCAATAAATCGACCAAGCCTCAGTCCCCGTTTAGTGCCGTCAGGCACAAACCCAAAGAAAGAGGCATTGTAATAAGTATCCTGCCAACAATGATGACCAAACTGTTCCAAGTGTGATGCCTTGAAAACAGCCACATACACCAAGAAAGAAGCTATGCTAATAGCATCAGAGCGTGATATCTTTTTCATCATAATCCCTCCTCTACCCATGGGTCTAAATGAGTTAGCAATACAGTAACAACCAGAACTATAATTGCCACGTCAATTGTAACAGCAAAGTACTTCAAGTACGAGAAACACTTGGTGAAAACAAAAAAGACATTTTGAATAATTGAATATGTGAAATTGGTGGGTGGAATAAAAGAGAGAAGGACCAAGTGAAGTGCCACAGAGCTGCTTCAATTTTTTTTCACGCATCACTTTGCCCCTTACTCTAATCCTTGGCGTGTAAAAACACCCTCATTTTACAAATGGCTGCATTCATTAGTTTTCATCTATTTAGTGACTCGAACACACATTTTTTTAACAGGAAAAGGTAAACATTAGTCGCTCAACACACTTTCACCTGCTTAATGGAGTAAATATACCCCCCCCCCCCCCCCCCCCCCCCTGCAACAACACTTCTTAACAAATTTGCTTTCCCATGTAAAAAGATATCTGCCATTAGTGCATCGATGGAAGCAATATATTCAATAAAGAACAGTATTAGAGCTAGCATGCTAGAGAAAGGAGGACGCAGAAACCTCAAACAATTTTTGCTTGAGAAGATCTAATTCCAACTTAGTTGGGCAACAAGGACTGGAGAAGGAATCCATACGCTAAGTGCAGAATGGTAATGGTGGTCATGTTGATGGACCACGTGGGCACATACACGAGGACAGATTGATTTCAAATTTAAATCGGATAAATGAATCAATTTCTACAGTAAGTTATCAAAGATCTTAGAAATGATGTAAGTAAAACTTTTTGGAGGGGGGCTACACTTTGATGTAGTATACTTGTGGATATATAGAAGTAAATGTTAACTTTCTCAAAACAAAAAAAAAACAACCAGGGCTGGAGCAGAACAGTTACAGGACAAGCCAAGACTCGTCATCAAAAGAGCTTTGAGTTCGCACCACCATTAGCAGATAGTAAAAGCGGATAATTTATGAGTATGCCAAATAAACCCCAGGAGCCAGAAAGCTGTACAGTTTGTGACACTCCTAGAAGTAATACTTCATCAAATTCATACATGTGCTGGAAAGTTGACAGCACCATCAAACAGACTTGGAAGATGATACCTGTAGAAAGTTTTTGGAGTATTTGGAGGGAAAGGAATAGAAGATGTTTTGATGGTCTATCAATTCCTTTACATTCTCTCACTGGATGCCTCATCTGTCTGTACAATTGGGTCAGTATGTGCATGGTAGATTCCCAACTATTTTTGCTTCTACTTCTATAACTAATTTGCATCTTCTTGATGCCTTTAATGAAACATTTACTTCATAAAAAAAAGGCCCAGGGTCTAGAAAGGCTGGAGGTCATGAATTTGCCTGAACTTGAAGTAGTTGTTGTCACTTCAAAAGATAAAATCTCTCGATAAATGGCGACAAGCAATGTAGGTCAAATCCATGAATGAAGGAAGAGGGAGAATGCAGATCAGCCAAGGATAGAGGAAGAGAGAGACCACACAATCAAGTACCTCTTCCCCAAGGTCTAGAAACATAAAGTAGCTGGTTAGTCATCAAAAGAGCCTGCTTAACTCAAGAAGTGCTGCAGAAGAAAGGAAAGCAACTAGTCCCTAGGTGTTTCCTATGCAATTTGACTGGGGAAACAAACAATCACCTATTTTACATTGCAAATTCACTGCACAGATCTGGGAGCTGTTTCTCAACATCACATGCTATAGCTGGACTATGCCAGAACACATCTCTGATCTTTTTAAATGTTGGATCAGAAGGGGGGATAGCAAGACTCAAAAGAAGTGGTGGAACCTAATACCATCATGCATATGGTGGTCAGTGTGGAAGGAAAGAAATGGGAGATGTTTTGAAGATAGATCTAATTCCATTCACAAAGTAAAATGGAATTGTTTGGTATCTTTATTTTTTTGGTGTAAACAACTCTGCATAGAAGATGTAGATCAAATTATAGAATTAATAGGGAGCTTGTAATTTCACTTAGGGCTGTAAATTTTGAAGGTGGCCAGCATGTCCTTAATGCTGAAGAATACAACTTTACCAATGTTCAAAAAAAAAGAACATAAAGTAGCTACTGCCACTTCAAAAGACAGAATCTATGTCCATAAATGACAACAGCCAATGGAGGTAGAAGCCAAGTATAGAGGAAGAGAGAGAATATAAAATCAAGTACCTCTTCTCTCCCCCCCCCCCCCCCCCCCCACCTCCCAGGGTCTAGAAAAGGCTGAATGGATCACAGGTCTAGCTGAACTTGAAGTAGCTGATGTTGCTTCATCCATGAATAACAACATCAAGGATATACGAAAGAGAGAATGCAGAATCAGCCAAGGATTTAGGTAAGAGAGAATGTAGAATCAGCCAAAGGTAGAGGAAGAGAGAGAATATGAAATCAAGTACCTCCTCCTCCTCATGGACTAGAAAGGCTGGATCATGGATCTGGCCGAACTTGAAGTGAGTTCGAAAATTCCGAAGAGGAAGCTCAAGCTTTAAACATGAGAAACAAAGTAAACAAGAAAAAAGACACTCTAGTCCCAGGAACATAATGAAAAGTGTAGAAAGCTCAAAACAGAAGGGTCAGAGAGTTCAAAGAATTAAATTTTGGGATTCTTATGGGGAAAGATCGCGAAGAAGCAAGGAAACGAATGGTTGAATTGCCAATTAATATTATTCTTCACTCACACACAAGTTGTTTGTAGTTGTAAAATAAAAGTAAAAACCATTAGATGGAATATAAGAAGTTCGACGGACA
The DNA here is from genome assembly GCF_000226075.1 of Solanum tuberosum. Taxonomy (NCBI): domain Eukaryota; kingdom Viridiplantae; phylum Streptophyta; class Magnoliopsida; order Solanales; family Solanaceae; genus Solanum; species Solanum tuberosum. The sequence goes on from NW_006239132.1 coordinate 181,249, forward strand.
GGGAGAACTTACAGTGCGAAAGTTCTCAGTAAGTAATGGAACACTGATTTTATTTCTCCAAGAGACAAAATTGAATGATGGATTGCTGAATTAGCTAAAAGAATTTGCAGAAACATGTCATCGATTGAGTAGAGTCAAATAGCAAAGGTGAAATAGACATCAGACAAAGAAAAGAAAGAAGAACTTGTTCCAATCTTACTATTTTTATAGGTCAACTAATTTCAACTAATTTCACCAGGCTTTTCAGTGAGTTTACAGGCCAAACAACATTTGGGATAGAAAATAATAATGGTTTTAGTTGCTCGCAATGAGAACAACCAATTAATACTCACGTCCTAGTTGCATCTGTACTCCTTTTTTGAAGTTAACAGTTTTTTTAGTTGCATCTGTACTCCTTTTTAAAACATTTTTTTTTTTTTGATAAAGATAATGTTGTATTCATCAGCATTAAGGATATGCTGGAGACCAACTCCTTTTTAAAACTTATATCTAATATGTATGTCATTCTATATATGCACATTAAATATAATGAATTTATCACTAATATTTTTGTTTTCATACTATTATTTTATGGGTTCTCCAATTTATATTTATATTTTGAGTGAACCAAATTGACCCTTCTGGTTACCTTGGAAGAAAAGAAAATATTGTTCATTTTCTTTTTGCCTACTTTCACTGGGTATGTTGTTAAATATATGGATGAATCCCACTGAAATAAATTAGTATTAACAAGTTCACTACACCCTTGAAACTCACAGAACTGACCAACTCCTTGGTGAACTTGTATGATTATGTACTCAGTAAGCTACCAACAAAGCTCAGAAGAAAGAATGGGCCAAAGGTCCAAAACAGGTGCCCCCTGCCCTGCCGCATTTAATATACTAAAAAATATAAATTTTAACCCGTCCTTCCCTGCCCTGTTTCATTTAAGTATTGCACTGTCCTGCCTTGTTAAGCCTTTGCCCTACCCCAATTCCCATCCCTAAATCTAATGAATGACTTCTCCACTTACATTACAATTACAGACATGGAAGTGATAGGTCCACCACTCTTTGGAGACAAATATTTATTGGTCTAGAGGATGTGACAAACCTGATTATTAAATAATTGGACTTTTTACCGTTAGCGGAGTTTACAATTACTAAAATTCAAATGTATCCTCTAATTCTTCTCTTCAAATATCATTTAACATTTTGATAACTAAAACTTGAATTTAATGGACTTGGATTTTAATTCAAGGGTTGGAATGTTTGATCTTGATTACAATCTTGAGCTTGAGTCAAGGTCTATGGAAGTTTGATCTTTAATTTTTATGGTTGATGCGGAACTTCAATGATCACCACAAGGCACAAACAATGATCTTGAATTCAATTGGCACAAACAGAAAATTTGAGTTCATACACATTCAATCTTAAAATTGTACTTCATTCTTGAGATGAAACTAAGATCTTTGGAATTGACTTGTTTAAGTGCTTGTTCTTCACAACTCTCTTGTAGCTCCTTGATACTCCCCCCCCCCCTTTTGGCTTAGGGAGTACCCCTATCTATTGTCATAAAAAAGAGGAGTTATGGTGCGGACAAACACATCTGCTTGATTTGATTGATTGACTTTAGTCATCAACCAATCAGGCTAAAGCAATGTTCATATGTGCTTGGTCAGAACATTTCACTAGTGTACTTGGCATGTTCTTATTGTGGTGAGGACAAACTCCATTGCTTTCACTTGATTGGTTGACTCGACTCACCTACCAATCAAATTAAAGCAATGATAAAATCACATTTGTCTGGTCAGAACATGTTACTTGTACACTTGACATGTTCGTATTGGCATGTCGGAACATGTTACTTGTACACTTGGCACAATCTCATTGGTTCCTTTATTTATCTTGGCGTGCCATATCACTTGGCACATGACACAAATTTCAGACTCTAGGATAAGATTCCAATGGACCTTGAAAAATAAAGTGGGTTAGTCATTTGCAACCCAACTAGATGGATATGTGTATATATATACACAAATGGCACAATCTCATTGGCTCCTTTTTTTAATCATGGAACACCATGTAAAATTTGAGACTCTAGGATAAGATGACATCCAATGGACCTTGAACAAATAAAATGTGAGTTCATCATTTGCAACCCAACTAGACAGATGTGTGTGCGTATGTATATACAGAGAGTGTATTATATATACCTACCACATTATCTTATTACTATGGAGAGCACAGAAAAAAAAATTGTTGAAAGCCTCACCTTCAAATTATAGTTTGTACAAGGGCTCATGGTTGATTATTGTCAATACTCAAATGTCAGCGAAGTTTGTAACCTATATGGTTTTCAACAAGAGTGAACGGGTAGAATCTCTAACCCATTCCATTGCCTGTACAGACTTAAGAAGGGGAGGAGGTAAACATCGAGAGAGAGAACTAGAATTGGATTTAGTTATTGAGAAGAGAAGACAAAAATAAACATTTTACCAATGTGTGGGCAATGTATGTTCAATATTTAAGTGAACTAAAAAATGGCATGGTGTTAACTTACTACAACCATGTATTATCCATGTAGCTCTCACATGGTCATACAGACATATCAACTGTAAAGGCCACAAGGTTTGCACTTTAATCTCTTAAAAGCTCAAAACCATTAGGGGTCGTTTGGTTGGGAACAAGTTATCCCACGATTATTTATCCTGGGATAACTGTATATGGGATAACTTATCCCATCACTATGATATAAATGGTGGGATAAGTTATCCCAAACATGGCAACCAAACAAGATACAAAAATTTTATCCCGTCACTATTTATTTTTATCCCTCAAACCAAACGACCCCTTAGAACTTTTAAATTTCAACTCCCAAAAGCTTTAACCATGTGACCAACTGGTATATTTTTTTTTTGATGAAGTAAATGTTCCATTGAAGGCATCAAGAAGATGCAAATTAGTTACAAAAGTAGAAGCAAAAACAGTTGGTCTGCTGGCTCAAGTACAATTATGCTAAAACTAAGGAGCCAACAAAATTTGAAAAACTATCCACGGAATCTACATAGGACAAATTAACCCAACTGTACAGACACATAAGGCATTCCGCTTTGAGAGAATGTAAAGGAGTTGATAGACCTTCAAAACATCTTCTGTTCCTTTCCCTCCAAATACTCCAAAAAATTGCTGCAGGTATCATCTTCCAAGTCTGTTTGATGGTGCTGTCAACTTTCCAGCAACACCAACTCTCATAAGCTTCTTTGATACTATGTGGCATGACCCAACTGAGTCCAAAAAGAGAGTAAAACATGTTCCACAGTTTTGCTGTAACAGTACAATGCAGAAAAAGGTGCCTATTGCTCTCTGCTGCTTTCTGACATAAGTAGCATCCATTCACAATGATGCGTTTCCTTTTATAGAGGTTGTCTTGAGTTAGGCATGCTTCATATAGTGCAGTCCAGCAAAAACAGACGATCTTGGGCGGTAGCTTGATTTTCCAAATTAATTTCCATGGCCAGTGGTCAGTGACTGCATTAAATGCTCTTGACTGCTTGTAGGCTGCACTCACTGTGTAATTCCCGTCTCCTGTAGTACCCCATTTGAACTGATCTGTTGCCTGAGTGTTGAGAGAGAAACTCTGTAGAGTCTGTAGTAGTTTGATCAGGTCATTAAACTCCCAATCCTGCATATTCCTTCTAAACATAATGCTCCAGGTTGTTCCATCTCTATTTTGAGAAATTGTTGAGTCTGGATCCCTGGCTAAGTTGAAAAGACTTGGATAATCATCCATCAGAACTGTGTTGCGAAGCCATTTGTCTTTCCAAAATCTGATATGAAGTCCATTCCCCACTGTGAAGTGCTTATGCTGAGAAAATTTCTCCCATAGCTTGCATATGTGTTTCCAGACTCCGACCCCATAAGGTGCTTTTGAAAGACTGGTGCACCAATGACTCTGTATCCCATGCTTTGCACTGACCACATCCTTCCATAAAACATGTTCCTCCTGTGTGTATCTCCATAACCATTTCATAAGTAGACACTTATTATGCAGCGCCAAATCCTTGATCCCTAACCCCCCCTGTAGTTTAGGAAGAAGGACTTTTGGCCATTCCACCAGATGATACTTGTGCTTCTCACTATTCCCTTCCCATAGAAAATCTCTCCTGATCTTGTCAAGTTGTTCCAACACTTTGCCAGGAATAGGAAAAAGTTGCATATAGTATGTGGGAATACTATCAAGTACACTGTTGATCAGTGTAAGTCTGCCCCCTGTCGATAGGTACTGCATCTTCCAGGAGGCAAGTTTTTTCTCAAACTTCTCAATAACTCGTCCCCATATAGCTGTTGACTTATACTTTGCACCCAATGGCAACCCCAAATAGGTTGCCGGGAATTCACCCACACTACATCCCAAGATACCTGCTAATTCCTCCAAGTTTAGCACCTCATTAACAGGATAGATCACACTTTTTAGCATATTGATGTGCAAACCTGAGAGGGCTTCAAAAATCAAAAGGGTTAGATTCAAATAGAGAACTTGACTCCTGTTTGCCTCACAAAATATCAGAGTGTCATCTGCATAAAGCAGATGAGAGATGTTTGTAGTGATCATGCTCCCCACATCAAAACCATTCAGCCATTGCAATTGCTTGGCTTTATCTAACATTCTGCTTAAACCCTCCATTGCAAGTATGAAGAGAAAAGGAGAAAGTGGATCTCCCTGCCTCAAACCTCTTTGTGGGGAGAAAAACCCAACTGGACTTCTGTTGATGAGAATTGAGTATTTTACTGTAGAAATGTTGAAATTGATCCAATTGATCCATCTTTCACCGAACCCCATTTGCCTAAGGATGGAAAGAAGATATGACCAATTCAACTGATCAAAGGCCTTCTCTATATCCAACTTGCATAAGATGCCCGCCCCTCCGTTTTTTATTTTCCAATCAAGAACCTCATTTGCAATCAGTGAGGCATCAGTGATTTGCCTATCTTTAAGAAAAGCATTCTGGTGTTTAGAGACTAGCTTTCCCATAACTGTCTTTAACCTTTCTGCCAGGACTTTAGCTATGATCTTGTAGACACTCCCAATTAAACTAATTGGCCTATAATCTTTGAGTTCTATTGCTCCTTTTTTCTTGGGAATGAGAGCTATGAAGGAGGCATTGCATGATCTAACCATCCAACAATGTTGATGGTAATGGTTCATAGCTGCCAGTATGTCAACTTTGATGAAGTCCCATGATTTCTGATAAAATGCCATTGTGTACCCATCTGGCCCTGGTGCCTTGTCGGGAGCGCAAGACTGAATAGCTGCCAATACTTCCTCTTCTTGAAAAGTTGCTTCCAGATTAAACTTTTCCTCAACTGAGATGGATGGAATGCCCTAAAAGTTGGCTGAAGGCCTGTTTATACACTGAACCTGAACAGTGGAGGCCTTCAGCCAACTTTGAAGGCATTCCATCCATCTCAGTTGAGGAAAAGTTTAATCTGGAAGCAACTTTTCAAGAAGAGGAAGGATTGGCAGGTCTTCAGGTTTGCGCTCCCCACAAGGGTCATTCCACATTTCCACTTTCATAGCATTTGGAGGGATCCAAGGTTGATTTTCTCTTCTATTGTTCTATACTTTCAGGGGCTCAGTGATTTTATTATTTCATAGATATACATATAATCAATGTACAACTCAGGAAGTGTGTAAAGCCTGCTAACATCTCATGGGTAGCTGTTACTGGTGAAAAGCTCTTGATTATGTCATATAATTGTGTAGATCAGTGAAATGCATTAAACCTGGCTATGACATTAAAAATTTGGCAACTCTAATTGATTAAATCATTAGAGAAAAAAACGGACAAAAGGCAGTGGGTCAAAACAGACACTCTCCAAGGCTCTTATTCCATATCTTGTATGCTAGAGAGCATTCAAGAGGAGTTCAGATGGTGTTTTACAGGTATCTATGGACCTCACACAGATTCGGAAAGGGAAGAGATGTGGCACGAAATTGCTGGAGTTCGGGGGTTATGGGATGGACATTGGGTATTAGGGGGTGATTTCAATGTGTGCAGATTTGAAAGCGAGAAATTAAATTGCTTGAGAAGGACTAGTGCCATGAGATCCTTCTCAGACACCATTCAGGACCTTAACCTGATTGATTTGCCATTACAAGGGGCTCAATTTACATGGTCTAGGGGTGATAATTTTGTGCAAGCATCTAGAATTGATAGATTTCTCATCTCCACCGAGTGGAGTGACTCATTCAAGGATGTAAAACAATCAGCTCTCCCAAAAGTAATCTCTGATCACAAACCTATTCTACTTGAATGCGGAGACTGGGATGTTAGCCCTTCATACTTCAAGTTTGAAAACATGTGGCTTCAATCAGAAGGGTTTCTAGAGAAGCTAGAATATTGGTGGCAGAGCTACAATATAGTGGGCAGGGCGGACTTTGTACTACTTCAGAAATTGAAAAGGTTGAAGAGGGATATAACAAACTGGAACAGAGAAGAATTTGGCAAGGTAGAGACCAGGAAAACCAGAGCTCTAGATGAGCTGGCAGCTTTTGAGCAAGCAGCTGAGAGTAGACAATTAACAGTTCCAGAGCTTATTCAGATGATGAACCTGAGAATTGAGCTTCAACAACTAGTTAAAGCTGAGGAAATCTCATGGAGACAGAAATCCAGATGCTTATGGCTCAAAGAGGGAGACAAGAACACAAAGTTCTTCCAAAAAATTGCAAATTCTCATAGAAGGGGCAATTGCATAGACAAACTCAAAGTGGGAACTGAGATCATTGAAGATAAGCATAGGATAAAGCAAGAAACTGTTGATTTTTACGAAAGTTTGTACACTGAACCTGAACAGTGGAGGCCTTCAGCCAACTTTTAGGGCATTCCATCCATCTCAGTTGAGGAAAAGTTTAATCTGGAAGCAACTTTTCAAGAAGAGGAAGTATTGGCAGCTATTCAGTCTTGCGCTCCCGACAAGGCACCAGGGCCAGATGGGTACACAATGGCATTTTATCAGAAATCATGGGACTTCATCAAAGTTGACATACTGGCAGCTATGAACCATTACCATCAACATTGCTGGATGGTTAGATCATGCAACGCCTCCTTCATAGCTCTCATTCCCAAGAAAAAAGGAGCAATAGAACTCAAAGATTATAGGCCAATTAGTTTAATTGGGAGTGTCTACAAGATCATAGCTAAAGTCCTGGCAGAAAGGTTAAAGACAGTTATGGGAAAGCTAGTCACTAAACACCAACTGGTATATTCATTCTTCGATTTTCAGCTAAACCTTTTTGAGTTCTTACAGAACTTAGGCCACAACTACTATTAGGTCAATTCTTATATAGGCCATAAAATACAATCTTATATCATCTAAGAGAAATGATGGCTAAGTTTGTGTAAACATCAGCCTTTAGAGGGCTTTTATTTCACAAGAAAACTGCATCAGTGGTTCCAACTATGAAACTGCAAGCTTTCACGTTTCTTTCTTTAGGCAAGAATATTGTCCATAATTTTGCACCTCTGTGATAGAAAATTTATATCTTAGCGTAATAGAGGTATGAAAATCACGTTATGTTTGACTAAAAGCATATCAGGGTTTTACACTAGGGATGACATTGAGCCCCTACTTGTTTACCCTAGTTATGGACGAGCTAACCAACACAATATAAGATAAGGTCACATGGTGTATGCTATTTGCTGATGATATTGTGTTAACAAACGAAACTAGCGAGGGTGCCAACCAAAAGCTTGAACTAATGAGGAAATACTTTAAGAGAGTAAGGGTTTTAGGATAAGTAAAAGTAAGACTTAATACATGTATAGCAACTTTAATCACATGAAAAGAGAAAGTAGAGGTGAGATTGGACGGGGTTGTGGTGCCAAAATGTAAGCAATTTAGATATCTAGGCTCATTATTTTAAGAGAATGGAATGATAGATAAAGATGTTACTCATGGGATCAAAACTTGATGGTTGAAATGGAAATGTGATATTGGGGTGTTATGTGATAAAAGGATGCCTATCAAAGAGGAAGGTAAATTCTATAGAGCATCTATAAGACCGATAATGTTATATGGTGTGAATGATTGGCTACTAAGATCCAGCATATCCATAAAATGTTGCAGAAATATGGATGTTATGATGCATGTGTGGTCTTACCAGATTACATAAGATTAAAAATGACCACATTCGCTAGAAGATGCAAGTAGCACACATTGAGGATAAATGTGAGAAGGTCGCTTGAGATGGTTTGGACATGTTCTGTGTCGACCTACTGATGCACTGATCATTAGGTGTGAAACTATGGTAACTGAAGGTGTGAATTTTAGACTTGTATGAGAATTTCTAATATTATTATTATTATTATTATTGTTATTTTTGATATAGTATTACACTATTACTAATATTAGATATATAACTTATGTTACTATTTGTTGTACCTTGTACTTCGGTTATCGTATTATTTAGGTGTTAATAATGTACTAAATGATTTGTCATGCTTTATATAGTATTTTACCGACTTCTTCCCTTCCGTTATTTCCTTCTACATACTGCTTTGGACTATTTTTCTCTTGAGTGTCTATCGGAAATAGTCTCTCTAGCTGCAAGTTAGGGGTAAAGTGTGTGTAAGTTCAACCCTGTCCAGACCCCACTTTATGGAATTACACTGGGTATGTATTGTTGTTGTTATATATAATTAACTTATTTTTCACTTTTATTTATTTTGTATTGTGATGATGTGAAACAATCTTCAATGAAGAAGTGAGGATTCATATAGTTGGCCCAACTTGTTTGATACTGAGGCGTAATTGTTATTGGTGGTGGTGGTGGTATTTTGGTCAACTTACACGTACCTCAACTAAACGAGGATAACATTGGAGCAAGCCAACATTGGAAAATTCTAGCAAGAGGTCACACCACAATCATAATCCAAATATCTCTAGATATGAGTATGCTGATATCAGAAAAATACATTTCACTATACACATTCAAGTTCAATGTTTTGGTGTGCACAAAATGTCAATATCCTTCTCAGAAAGATCAATTCATTTTTATTTTGCAGAGCATTCTTTTCGCCCGTCTTTTCCTCTATGACTAGAACTAAACAAAACTTAATTCCAGTGAAATGTGCTTATCAAATCAATAACCAACCATACTTAAAACATAAATTAACAACGATTTCCATTATTTCTATATAATACCCAAAAATTAGCTTACCTGCTGAGTATTGGGAGTATCATGAAGCGCTAATTCAAGATTTGAAACCCTAGTCCCCAATACGCCGAATTTCTCCTCCAACTAAAAAAATGAAGAAAAATTGAAAACCTAAATCAACATTAATTTTTTCACAATAATAATAATAAAGGTAGAGAAAAATACTTGGGAAGAAAGAGAGAGCTGATGAGCCCATAGATCTCTGAATATGAATTGAGACATTGCAGCTGAAGCTGAAGTGAAACCTAGTGTAAACCATACCAATCTTATTCGCATCATCTTCCTCCTTCGATTCTTCTACAATATGAGTTTTTTTAAATATAGATTTGCCCTTTCAATTTAGTAGCTTTGATTTATTTATTTTTTCATTTTGGGATAATTATGTAAAATGTGAGCTCATAAATTTTACTTATATCACATATATATATATTAGAAAAAGGGAAAATTGTGCATTATAGCAATCAATCAATTCAAAATAAATGTTATAGTCACAGTTTTATTTAATTTTAACTCGTAGCAAACACTTTGGTATTCGCCTCTCTTCCCTTAATCTCGCTCGCCTCTCTCTGCTCGCTAGGGGTGTGCATTCGATTTTTCAGTTTGGTTTTATATTATTCGGTTTGAGTTTTTTGGTTTTTGATTTTGAAGAAGTGTAACCCAATTCGAACCAAAATAAATTTGGTTTGTTTTTTCTCTTTTTGGTTTGGGTTTTTTCGGTTCGGTTAATCGGTCATGTCAATAATTAGAAACATAACAAAGTTATATTTGCAATTTGAAAAAAATTATATATATATAATATTGAATTTCTTAAATATACTTTTTAATATAAATCACACGTAAAACGTAAATCAAAATAGTTAAAAGTATATCAATTATAGATGTCCAAACATAAAAAATAAACTAAATCATAATGAAAATAACTAAAAAGGGACAAAAGTGGTTACGTTAACTCCAACTTAATTCTAAACATATATATATACATAATATAATTCGGTTTTTCGGTTTTCATTTTTCTAAATCCGAAATCAAACCAAAAAACCAAACAAAGAAAATTATAAATACCAAAACCAAACCAAAAATCCAAAAAATAAATCCAAATTAGAATTCGATTTGATTTGGTTTGGTTTTTCGGTTTAATCCAAATAATGCGCACCCCTACTGCTCGCCTCTCTCACTTTATACAAACACAATTGTATAAATTGTGTTTGTCGTTTGTATAAAGCAAGAGAGAAATGTATATACAAATACAAATGCATATCTCTTCGTCATATACACTTATAATTATACAAACACAAATCTTCTTCTATTCAGTTCTCTTTTGTCTCTCTCTTTCTCGTCTTATACAAATACAAATTATACAAAATACAATGTATAATTTGTGTTTGTATAAAGCGAGAGAGAGATTTGATATACAAATACAAATTTTTTAACTCGATTCATTGTATACAAATTCAAATTTTATGTAGATATACAAACACAAACATTGATACATATACATAATAGTTACATATATACAATTATTTAATTGATATACATATACAATCACTTGATTTTATACAAATCAGATGTCTGCGAATCAGATCATGTGATTTATACAAATCAGATGCGCGCAAATAGCAAAAATGTAGCTATAGAGTGTTATATGAATTTTATGTTTGTTATTCCTAAAATTTGTCCATAGAAAAAATGGTTATTCGACCATATTATTTATTAAAAATGGCCGACGTGACCTTTCTTTCTTCTTTTGCGTCTTCTTCGTCCTTCTTTTTTTGTGTCTTTTTTTTTCTTCTTCATCATCCTCCTTGTTGCTTACATTTTTTTTTAAAAAAAAATCGATATACTACAAAAGTATATTAATTCGAGTGAGTTATATATCAAAAGACTTAAAATATCGAAAGGATTTTATATCTAAAATTTGAGACTGTTTAGAGGTGATTTTGAGTTGGTCGGGATTGATTAGTGTATAGTTGAGTTATATTCAGTTTTTGATTGTATCATAATGTATAGTTAGTGTATAATTCATGTATATGTAAGTTATATTCAACTTTTTAAGTGTATCATAATGTATAGTGTATGTATACTTTCTATGATTTTTGGCTATTTTTTGTGTAAATCAAAACATGGCTATATTTATTGTAAACTAATTTCTCCATCGAATGTATTGACTTATTCCTCTCATTTTCTGAAATTATTTTTTGGTTGAGCTAGTAGACGAGGTCATCTCAACAAGATTGGAGACCTAAAGTCAAACTTCATCATAATGAGGCTTTAAATTTTTTCAGTTGACATATATAAATGAATACTCAGTGTATTCCTACAAGTCAAGTCTGGAGAGGGTTGGATGCACACAACCTTATAAAGTAAGAATGTAAATAGTGCAATTTTTCAATGGAAAGATATAATATAAAGTTAGAATAATAAAATTTGGTTCAAGAATTTGAGAAGTTGATATAATTATATCGAAATAATGTTGCACTACACTTGAAAAATTGATATAATGCTATTGAAATAGTGTTGACTTTTTGTAGTGCTTGAAATTTGAAGAAAACATTAAAAAAGAATTTGATATTTTTCTAAACATACAAATAGATTTTGCAAATATGTTGAAGGTTTGAGCGCTTGGGAGACCGTAGAATATTTAATAATAAGAGAATAAAAATAGTGAAAGGGGAATAAAAAGGATAAACATAAAATAATAATGTGGTTTTAGGTAAATCATCAAGATATAGATGAGGCAACAAAATAGATAGTCACGTAAAAAAGAATACTACAATTACCTAAAACTTATTTCATTTCTAAAATTTTGTGTGCGCGCGTAATACATCTTAAGAAAAAAAATTGAGACAGTTGTTTTAGTGATATTATAGTCGAGTTGACCCTGCTAGTGGAATCAGGTTCTTCAATAAGCTAATCAAGAAGTAAAGTATGGATTATAATTAACACAAAAAAATTTATCACGAAGAACTTCTTGCTCAATAGTAAAAAAAACATGACCTACTCTCCTAGGGATTTACTTCAAATCTCCACTAAAACTCAAACAATTTTAGGTTAAAATTGTATATAATTAAAGGGACTAATTACTTCTTACAATACTTCACTCTTCCTAGTTGCAAATTGTATAAATCTTGTTTGAGTGAATAACATTTATCTTCAAGGAATTACAATCGTGTTTTATATAGGGTAGGTAAAATATGAGAGGTTATGATCGAAATCCTCTAGTTATAATTTCATGCTCCGAAATCCATTAGAATTTGGTGAAGAAAATTAATCACAATTGGACTTGATTTTCATAAGTATTTTGACCTTCTAAAAAGACATAATAAGAGCCTATTGAGCAATTGTTTATATGTCATGAACACTATCAACTCCTTATTTAAGACATATATACTTAAAAACTGATTTTTATATAAGGTTTATTACTTTATTATATTTATCGATCATCAAAACTGCATATTTAACCTAACTCAACAAATCCCCCTAACTTTTGATAATGACAAACCCATTGCAAAATGATAACAATCTCATGTTTAAGTACCCATGTGCAATATTTCCCTTAAGAATCAGCTTTGATCAACAGTATGACTTAGCAAGATATGTGACACATTCAATTAATGTCCATGTTGTTAAGATTTTGAGTGTCCATCTTGTCTAAAGATTCTTATAGCATATTGCAATCTATATTAAAGAAAAATGAAAAAAAATTGGACCTCTTTATTTTGAAAAATGAAAAAGGTCAAATATGTGGTCTTTATATAAAGTATATGAAATTGAATAAATTTGTCCTTCGTTATGAATTTAGTAATATGTCCTTAATTTAACAGGAGCAATCAATTAAGCTAATTTAATTAATAAGTGAAAAGGACTAAGTAAGCCTTTAAAGTATATAAATTGAGTAAATATGTCCTTCGTTGATAGTTTGATGTTAAAAGAACGTATTTAACATTTCTTTTTTACTTGTATTTGTGTAATAACCAAAGCTAAAAAACCATCAATTTCTAAAAATCTAAATATAAATAATTTAATTTTTGAACGGTAAGAACATACCTGAGCTAAGCTATTAAAGAAGGGTAATTAGACAACTCTTCTTCAAAAGCCATTATGTATTCATCTTACTTGGTTAGTAAATTAATGGTTTTCTCAAAAGGGATTATTCTTCCTACTTGAGTTCTGATTTCATTATGCATGTTTAAAATGGCCTAATGGATGGTTCAACTTAACTTGAGTAAAAAAGCTGATAATAATATACTACAATTATAAATATTAAAAAAAGCTGCCAATGTTGTTGTACACATTAAAAATAAAAGTGCTTTTCCTTTAAGCATTGACAAAATTGCAAAAGCAAAATCTTTATACCTTTAATATTTAGATCCTTTCTTCTTTTCCCACCAATTATTTCCTAGTGATTGGGCTAATATAAATGATACACTCTTTTTGACAAATGGATGCACCTAACATCACATGCCTTTTAAGTTTTAATACTAATATATAATATTATACTTTTTGCTTCCATATAAATAGTATTTGGCTATTTCGATTAGTTTTATCTCATTGTTATTGTTACTTGAAATGATTATTTATGTAAAGACATTACCCATGTACAAGGGGTGGGTAAAAAGGAACACAATAAATACTTTCAAATCACTTTTTTCTCTCAGGAAGACAAATGAAGGAAATGATTTTTCTTTACTTCATTTTATTTATATTTTTTAATCAACGATTCTCTTTAAAAATAAGTGAATTTCTATCAACTTGACTTACATTTTGACTTATCGAAAAGGACTATAATATCTAAACATATATAAGATTATCCTAGCGTATAGCCGTATACCTAGTTTAGTATATGTATCATCATTTTATTTTACTCATTCCTCTTTTTTCTCAAATACATATATGCTTTCATTAAATTCTAAATACATAAAAACTAACAAAATTTGTGTATCACACAAATTAAAACTCTATCTTCTTCCAAAACAAAGTTCACATTTCAATAATAACTACATCAGATATATAATTGGTACAACAAGTCTATGTAAATCCCATATTTATTAATTTTAACCATACAAATTACTGGTCTACACTAATAAAAAAATGCTCACTCCAAATATAATTCAAATCATAAGTGGAAATCCACATTGGAATTAGAGAAAAAAAAGTTAGGGACCTAATAAGAATGAGTTTAAAATCAATTGTTGAGACGTTGTCTAAATAAAAATTTAAGGGACAAATTTAATCACACATGAGAAAAAAAGTTAGAAATCTTATAAGAATGAGTTCAAAATCAACTATTGAGACGTATTTTAGATTAAAACTCGAGGGACAAATCTGTATGGACATTGACCTAGAGCGCGGACAATACCTTATTCTTATGCGATGTCTTGCTCTAGATCTTAACTATCTTTTCAGACTGAACAATCTAGGTAAACAATAATGTTTTCTCCAAGGAGGTGTTCCTATCATTTTAAGGTACTTTTAAGAAGAAAAAAAAAAAAAGGCCTGCACAAAAACTATTCGTTTTACAGACTAGTTCTTAGTTACTGTGAATTTTGATTTGATGTACTCTTACTTTAAATAAAATAAAATATTTAGTAACAATATATTTTTTATATAGCGACACTATTTACTCTCACAAAAGTATTTAGCAACAATTGAATTAATGTTACTAAATTTAGAGCAGCTAAATTCTTTATTTAGCGATAGTTATACAAAGTGATAACTATAAATACTACTATATTTATTATTCTCGCTAAATAATTGCTGAAAAATCATTTATTTGTTATAGTGCTACAACTTCTGAATATCAAGACAAGAATAAAGACAATTTGTTGCCCTCTTCTTCTTAATATTTAAGAAATTCAAACCAAAAAGAAATAAAGCTGACTGGAAATCTAATATTAAAACTATTATTACCAGTCATTGAAGTTGATATTATCTAATTAATCTTTTATTTGCTAATAAATAATAATTGTTTTAACTAAAAAGCATGACCAAAAATTAAAATAATCAAATCAACTCAGGAATTTGTATTATAAATATTATTATATTTTTTCCTAGTTGTGATGTTCTAACTTCCGTATTATAGAGGGTGTGTTCGGTACGAAATTAAATATTCATGGTGGAAAATATTCTTTTGAAAAATAAGTCAATTTTTTTTTTTATTCATAAGCAAAAAAATATTATTCTAACCGTATTAGTACATAATTTAGATAAATACAATGGAGTGAGCGGATATAATCAATAGTGAATGTAACTGAAAAGTCATTTTTCTCATTTTGTTTTTTTGGAGGAAATATTTTTTAAATCTTTTTTGACCAACCGAACTTGAGAAAAACAGAAGATGTTCTTTTTTTTAGAGATTAATTAGTTTGCATTTCGTTAACAATTTTCTCAATCATTTTAATTTGTAGATTTTTTGCAAAAAAATAATAATTCATATGGTCAAGTAGAAATTTCCATTAATTTCTAATCTATTCTATTCCGTTTTCTTTTGTTGAGAATTTAGTAAGTCATAATTAACCTGTCGTTATATACCTTGCTCTTATCATCATCTATTTGTTCTTATTAACAAGGGCAAATATCTCTATATATACACACATAGACGGTCTGCAATTAATTAATGGAGATCACTTTTTTAATATATATTTTATTAATTCCTAGGAATAACTGTTTTATAATAATAAAAATAATAATGCTGACATGGACCCTTCAACTTTGCTTCTAAATTCTTGTTTTCCTATAATGCTGACATGAACCCTTCAACCGGCTGCATTTAGAATAAATCATAGTCATGCATTCCCCCCTCACCCACCCCCCACCCCATGTTTTTTTTGTTATTTTATTTGTCAATAGAGATATAAGGAGTTTATCGAGTTTTTTTCGAGGGATTTGATTTTATATATAATTCTTCACATGTTCTTTTAGTTCATTTTTTTACATAATAGATCTGAGAATATCATTTTCTTTTATTCAATTTGTAACTATGTGGTTATAAGAGATCATTTCCTTTATCACATACTTACAATTTTTTTAAAATTTATTTATGCCTTTATAGAGTATACACCTACATTTGTCAATATAGTTTGATGACCATAGCTTTTCTTAAAGTAGAGTATACATATAAGTACTATATATAGTGATTTGAGTTTAATAAAATCAAACAATAATTAAGGCCATATATATTGTGAGGATATATATTATATATATGAGCAATTATGTTTCTAGAAGTTTATATATTAAGGCCTTGTAAAAGCTTCTTTCTACTTTGATTATTTCTTATGGCTTTAGCTTTAAACCTGCAAAAGTGCTTTCTTAGAGCCTCTACCAAGAGGGCTCCATAACACATGGAGAAAAGTCTTTTTTTTTCCAAACGTACAAATTATAAAAATTATTTCATAGCAAACAAGTATGTTCATCATATTCATTTGATAAACATGCAAAACCCTAATCATCATGATAACTCATCATCATCAAGAAGTCAATCACCGGAAGATGTTGAGCCTGTTTCCGATTCCAAGTGGGCTCCTAGGCTTCTCCGTGAGTGTGCTACCGCGATTTCTAATAAGGATTCAACAAAGATCCATCACTTGTTATGGATGTTGAATGAACTTGCTTCTCCCTATGGTGATTGCAATCAAAAATTGGCATTTTATTTCTTACAAGCACTTTTTTGTAAGGCCACGGATACTGGCTTGAGGTGTTACAAAACCCTAACTTCAGCAGCTGAGAAAAGCAAATCATTTGATTCATCTAGGAAATTGATCTTAAAGTTTCAAGAGGTAAGTCCATGGACAACTTTTGGTCATGTTGCATCAAATGGTGCAATATTAGAAGCATTAGATGGAGAGAATAAGCTTCATATAATTGATATAAGTAACACTTTTTGTACTCAATGGCCTACTTTGCTTGAAGCCTTAGCTACACGAAACGATGAAACGCCACATCTTAAGCTCACGGTTGTGGTCATGGAGAGCACCCTAGTGAAGTCTCATGTTATGAAAGAAGTAGCACAAAGGATGGAGAAATTTGCTAGGTTAATGGGAGTGCCTTTTGAGTTTAATGTTATAAGTGGATTGAACCATTTGAAAGAACTCACAAAAGAGAGTTTGAATATACAAGAAGAGGAAGCATTGGCTGTGAATTGCATTGGAGCATTGAGAAGAGTTGAAGTAGATGAAAGGGGAGCTTTTATAAGAATGCTTCAATCACTTAACCCTAAAGTTGTGACAATAGTAGAACATGAGGCTGATTTTTCTAGCACAAGGAATGACTTTGTTAAGTGCTTTGAAGAATGTCTTAGGTTCTACACATTGTATTTTGAGATGCTTGATGAAAGCTTTCCAACAACAAGCAACGAAAGGCTAGTCATCGAAAGGGAATGTTCTAAATGCATAGTTAAGGTTTTGGCTTGTGATAATAATGAGATTGGTGATGATCAAGGAGATAGTGAAAGAAGAGAAAGAGGAAACCAATGGTGTACAAGACTCAAGGAATGTTTTACCCCATTTACACTAAATGATGATGCTGTTGATGATGTTAAGGCTTTGCTTAAGAGGTATAAAGCTGGATGGTCACTTGTGCTACCACAAGCAAATCAAGAGTCACCTGGAATTTACTTGACATGGAGAGAAGAACAAGTGGTATGGGCTTCCTCATGGAAACCCCAGGAAAAATCAATGGAGGTAGAGACATGATCAATGAAGATTCATATAGCTGAATTGGACGTGTGTGATGATTATATTACTGAAGATTCATATAGTTGAACTGGACGTGCGTGATGATTATATTACTGAAGATTCATATAGCTGAACTGAATGTGTGTGATGATTACTGAAGATTCATATAGTTGAACTGAACGTGTGTGATGATCAATGAAGATTCATATATAGCTGATCTGGACGTGCATGGGATTAAAGCATAGTAATCATATATTGTCATATGCTTTATTTAGCTTACAACAACCTAAAGCTTGATAGCATTTGGTTTTTTTTCTATATTTTGGAGCCAACACCATAGATAAGCAAGAGGTTGATCTTTTTTTTGCTTTAATTTGTTTTTTTTTTCCTTTTCAAGTTTTCTTTTCTAATGGATCTTGCAAACATATAGGACTAGTATTACTAGATTATATTGTTAATTTAATTTGCATTATAATGCTTTGTGTTTGGGAGTTTGTATTGCTTTTTTTTTTTCTCAATTTCTTCTAATTGTTTGAAAGTGTTTGCATGTGTACACTTTTTCAAATTATGAGTTTCTTTTTTCTCTGGATCTTTTTGCTAATTAGAAAAAAGTGTTTGCCATTTTGCATTCCAATCCTTTACAATTAGCCTTGGTGGGGGACCTCTCCCACTATTAATATAGTAATAAAATTGGAGGTTGTTTTCCCCTTTTCTTATTGGCACTACTTGCTATTACAAAATAGATTTAGATTCCCCTTTTTAAGACTAGAATATATTAGATAGAAACAAGAAGAAGAAAAAAATCTAACTATTCCTCCTTTTTTCAAATACCATGAGAGCCCGTTTGGATTGACTTATTTTAAACGTATGTTTTTAAGTTAAAATAGTTTTTAAATACCTTGTATTATTTGGTTAAATTAAAGAAATGCTTATAAGCACTTAATTTTAATCTAATAATAATAAAAATATGCTAAAGTCATTAATTATAATTTCTAACTTATGACTTATAAGCCAAAAATCAAACACTTGAACTTATAAATTCTAATAAATTGGAAAAATAAATATGTTTTTCTTTTTTAAAAAAAAAATAGGGGTAGAGGGAGGGAAAATAGGGGCAGATAGATACTACAAGATAGAGGATCGAATCCTCACTAACATTATGAAATTTCAAATAGTCAGTCAACTGACCTACCCCACAAAGAAAAAAGAGAAGATGTATGCAAACCTCAATGAATGGTTTTTCTAGGAAGATCTACCTATTGATTTTTATTATTATTTTTTTTGCATTTTTTTATTAAAGGAAAATAAATATCATATAAGTTTAAGATAAAGATAAAGAAGAAGATAGTGAATAAAGGAGGACATAAAAAGAGGAAAATAGAAAAGGACCCATGAGGCATGAGGTGAAATTGGTGGCAAGCATAAACATACCAACTTGATCCCATAATTGCCTTTATGTCTATTGATATGAATAGCATAAATTTGATTGTTTTTTCACATTACGTACAATAGCCTCATGCCAACATCAGTTAGTGGCAAACCACTTTTATTTTGATTTAGATAAGACTGCTACTTAAACTTTGCTCATTTTTATTCATTTTACCCTTTACTTTTTTTTTTCTTCCATCTCTCCTACTATGTCTCGATTCGGAGCTAGTTAAGTTAGTAATCATTACTAAAAAAAAGGATCAAAATCAACGGATAGGGTCGATTTTTCAAATTGCGGATAAAATATAGTTGATTTAGTTTTCATTGCTCTCGTGAAATTGACATACATTGTTAGTTAAAATCGAGGGATAGTACAAATGGATACAATCATTTTTTCAGAAATATACATAAATATTTTGTAGCTATTTGAAATCGAACTCATATATTTTCTATGATTGTGGACAATTCTATCACTTGGCCACGCATGCTCTTTAATAAAAATATTTTCATCCTTTGTTTTTATAGTCTTCAACTTTAATATTTTGCATTTCAAAAATCGATCACATCTGTTTATTTTTGTAAAAAAATAATTTAAAAATCTAAAAGACTTGTGTCAATTTTCTTTAATTAAGCGCGTTGGTTTTCTATTAAATGGATAGGATGGGTATTCCCTTGATTTTTGGACCGACCCTTGTTCGTCGATTTTCTGTCCATCAATTTTTTTTTATTTTCTAGCCGTGAATATAATTTTCAATGCTAATTTCTTCCGGTAAATCATTTTGTCGAAGACATGATTAAATAAATAAAAATATTTTTTTTAATCATTTAAATCTTTAAATAAAATGGTTTCACACTATGTTATCAACTCAAAATTATTTGTCTGTTGAACTTAATTTGTTTTTCTACTTTCTGTTCACTCTTGTTGAGTCTTTTTTTTTTTTTTCTAATGTTAAAGAAAAATGGATTAATATTAAATAATTTCTAAGTTAATAAGGCAAAATTAATATAAGTTTTGGGTGAAGATAAAATTTTTATGTAGCATTTTTTATTATAAAAGCAAATTTTGACTCGTGTCGCGTCAAGTCCTTTTCTCGTTTACTCAATCTTATTCTTGTTGAGTCTTTTCCTTTTAATGTTAAGAAAAAATAGGTAAAGAATAAGTAATCTTAAGTTAATAACACAAAATTAATATAATCTTTGGGTTAATAACACCTTTTAATGACTCACTTTTTAGATTTGACATTTAGCTAAACTTTCTTATAAAAAAATGTTACAATGAAGAAAATCCATTGATAAAAAACCGAAAAAGTAATGAAATAAAGGGAAAAATATAGAGACAGAATGAAAGTACGTAGCTAATTCTATTTAAATAATAATAAAATAAATTTAATTACAGATTGAAAAAGTCATAGCTAATTTCTATTTTTCGTAGAGTTTTAATTTGAGCATGGATTAAAAATCTATAACAAAGGCAAGAAATCATTCTCTTTCGTGATTTATGTAATTGTATCGACCTTTTTAATTGACTTTTTCAAAAGTTAATAAAGTGAAGGATGTTATTCTATTTTAGTCATATAAAAATTAAAATCAACAAGATCAGACACATCACAGAAGTAAATAATCACATTCATAATAAATTTGAAACCAAAACTCAAATAATAACATTTTAAAAAATTAAAACGAAAAATTATATATCAACATAAGTGAAAGACATATATCTCAAAGAGATCGGAGGCGGGGGGAGGGGTTAGAAAATGATCAATAAGTTCAAAAGATTCAGATCTTGGTTCAATTTTCAATCCGGAACCTGAGATCTGACCTCGAGTATTGAACCTGTAAAATTAGAGTAGGTTGATATTCATCTTTGAACTTCTATACTAATAATAGATCTATTACCTAATTTCACTATTATTACTAAACTGTCATTTTTTAAATAATTATATTTCAACTTTTATATAAATTAAATTAATCATAATTCGATACGTTATATCAATATTTATGCTAAATCATTGATAATTAAAAGGAAGAAAATGTATTGACCCGGTCGATCATGTTTTGTTTTTCCATAAAAATTACCATTTTGCCCTCTCGATAGTGACCCCAAGTTTTTCATGATTAAGTTTATAAAGTTGGTTTTGAACTTTGAGTTAAAAGTTGGGATTTTTGGCAAGTTTTGAGTTTAAAAAGCTAAGTTGTTAAGAAAGTGATTCTCGGTGTCTTTTGAAGTTTTGAGAGTTAGAATGGAATTTCATCGATTCCATCCATCCTGAAATGTGAAATCTGATCCGTGAGAGTTGTCGATTTTAGTTTTTGAGTCTTTTTGAGGATTTGAGGTCCTAAGTTATGGATTTGTGGAATTTTAGCATTTGGGTTGACTTTGGTCAACATTTGGGGTTCGGATGCTCGGATTAGAATTTCGAGAGTTCTGTTGGATTTAGGGATGATTTTAGGCTTATTTAAGGTCTTGGTTGATTTTTGAGAGGCCTCGAGAGCGTTTTAGCCTTGTTAGACGTGAGTTAGTTTCTTGTGGTTTTCACGGATGTCGGGTCAAGAAAATCTCATATTTGTGTTTTGACGATTTCATTGAGTCTGGAACGTCGAGTTTGATTAATTTGCATATCTAATTTGTGTGTATGGAGTTCCGAACGAATCCCAAGGGTCATTTCAATGATTTTGAGTTTGGTTGGTTTCTGGTTCTGGTGCATGATCAACTTGGTCATCGCGATCGTGTAGTATCATCTTGGAGTGCATCGCGATCGTGCGGGTCTTGTCGCGATCTCGATGATCAATTTTAATGAGTTGATTGCCTTACTCATCACGTGACCCTAGGTCGCGATCACGATGAGCATATGTGACATCGGCAAAATGTTTTCTAAAGTTGGGGTTTCAACCCCATTTGATCAATTTTGAGTTTTGGGAGCTTTGGGAGGTGATTTGGACTAGGTTTTTGAGTAAAATCTTTTGGGTAACGATTCTTAACTCTAAATCTTCAATTAACTATTATTATTTTTGGATTTTTGTGTTCTAATCAAGCTTTTGAAATGAGATATTTGGTAATTTTCTTCAAGAACCCAAGAATTTACTAAAATGGAGTTTGTGAACTTATTTTAAGTCCCTTTTCGAAATGATTTTCTTTAATGAGTTCCTAAAACCTTGAGTAATCTGTTTAAGTATTAATTTTCGAATTCAAACCTTATTTTTGGAATTGTGTTTATGTTGATTGGCTCACTTTTCAAGATAAATTAATGTGAGTATTGTTGTTTCCAAAAATTTATTGTGAATACTTGTTTATGCATAGATTGTGTGGCATTGAAAGTGATCCAGAAGGGGAAGACTCAACTATTGGAGTGATTGTTGATTGATTTAAGGCAAGTGGCTTCCTAAACCTTGTACTCTAGTTGAATTTGTATGCTTCCTTTGTTGATGCATATTGAAAGTAATGGGAATGAGGTGAAGGGTTTAAACTGTCCACTTGTTATATCTAAATAAATAAAAAAGGATTGAAATGAAAAAGGCTATGTGATGAACATGATAATGTGACTTGCCTTATTGTGACCCTTGATGATTGATTGATGAAATGCTTGAAAGCATGATTGTGGACTTAAATTGTATGGTTTTGTTGTTTCTTCCATGTGGTATGATATTTGTTTGTTTGCATTGATTGTGAACGTTGTAATGAGACATGTGATGAGTTATTATGTCGAGGTCATTATCGGTGAGTGTTATTATGTCGAGGTCTTTGCCGGTGAGTGTTATTATGCTGAGGTCTTCACTGGAGAGTGTTATAAAATCGATGGAAAATGGTTCCGGCTAGTGATGATCATTGCGACTTAATGCACTTGATGCTTATGCATGACTTACTTGTGGAATGTTATTGATATACTTGTTATGTGTTACTGAACTACTTGTCATTGAGATTAACTTATTTGATTTGTTTGATTATTGAATTGTAAAGATTGAATTGTGAATGTTGGGCCTGTGAGTCGTGTATTGTGGAATTGCTAGGTTAGACTGTTTTCTGTGCAGGTTGTAGTTAAAGGAGATTCGATTGGAGTGTAAGGGGTATTTGTTTTCTAGCTAGTTGCTTTGTTTAATAGGTTGCTTGTTGGGTACCGTGTTATTGGCACTCACCCGTTGCTTTTACGTGCGTAGATCCCGAGATCGGACCCGTGTGATTTCTTTCTCTTTCTCCTGATCTCGAGGCTCGTAAAGGACTTGAAGAGGTAGTTGCTTGTCATTCTGCAGACCCTCTTTTTCCTTTTCTTATACTTTGTTCTATTTGAGAAACAAAGATTGAAACATGTATTTATTTCTTAATTCTGCACTTATGTAAATAGTGACTTGTACACGTGAGCCAAATTTTGGGGGTTTTAATAGAAGAATAAATTTCCACATTATCTTGTTCTTATTTTTACTGTTTTTCGCTTTTCTTTTGTTTTTGTTGGGTTGAGGCTGACTTATCTTAGTGAAAAAAGACAGGAATTATCACGTCCATTTTTGGATTGTGACAGAAAAGATTAAGGGAAAACCCCCCAAAAAATTAGGGCTAACTCAAATAATTTAGTCCAAAAAGAGCCACTAAAAATGACCTGACCCGAATATGTTTCTAGTAAGTTAGGATTTGGAACTCTTATTCTCATTCTCTCATTCTCCTTTTGATGAACAACCATTTTTCTCTTCTTCGCCCCTTTCTTCTTCCAGCGAAAACTCCTTCATTTTGTTCTGAAAAGATTCAATGGTCTAATTCGGATTTGTCAACATTTTTTAAATCCCTATCTATAAGGGAGAATCATCAACTCCGAGTTTTTATTTTATTTTGAAATTTCAAACGACTAGAACATGTGGAACTCTAACATAATGTTAGAGGTTACCCCTATAAATACAGTCTGTCCATTTTTGTCCCTTAAAGCTTGTTATTATGAATCATTCGAGCTCAACTTGAGTGTAGATCTACGATGAGAATGTTTTGGAGCTTAAGTTAGAGTGTAAATCTGCGATGAAGATGTCCCAGAGCTTTAGTTAGAGTGTAGATATGTGATGGAGATGTCTTATTGTCCCTTAAAGCTTGTTATTATGAATCTTTCGAGCTCAACTTGAGTGTAGATCTACGATGAGAATGTTTCAGAGCTTAAGTTACAGTGTAAATCTGCAATGAAGATGTCCCAGAGCTCTAGTTAGAGTGTAGATCTGTGATGAAAATGTCTTAGAGCTCTCAAAGGTCCGTCGATTTTTCATTTAATTTCTGATTAATATTGGTAGTTACTCACGAAATGTATTAATATGCTATTGATAAATTAAAATTGCATTGAATATTAAATCCTATGTCAGTTTATTCGTAAAACTACTTAGTACGAATTTCAAATTATTTGTTAAATTTTCTTTTGAGTTCAAATTTAAGATTTACTTATTAAAATAGGATTTGATATTATTATGTTAAGATTAAAATGAGTTTCTTTTAGTTGAACATAAAATATTACTTTACTAATTGGTAAATTGATAGTGTGTCACCAAATTCTCTCTATATATCTTTTTCCGCCTATTATACACTTATATAGCTTTTCCCGCTTTGACATCAAAGATCAAATTTACAACAAATTCTTGATTTCGCAAAGTAACAAATCTTCTAATCTGCTTTGCTTTTTTCTCTGTGGCTCAATTCATTTGCTCACTTGTGGCTCATTTTTTGAATCTTTAGTCTACTTTGCTCTGCTTATTTTCTGGATTATGGACAGTCAATATCATACAATCCCATCAGAGATTCTTGATTGAATTTCTTTACTGATTACTTTCCTACTTTTGTTTCTGTTTCTATTCCTTTGCTTCTTTCTTTCCTTTATGTTTCAAAGAATAGATGTTGAGTCCATTTATATCTTTTCCAGTTTATCCTTCTCTGCAAGAAAGGAAATTGAAATTTCTTTACAGATTTCTTTCATACTTTTTGTTTATTATCTTTTACTCATTTCTTTTCTAGTTTATGTTTTAGAGAGCTATTTTAAAAGAATATATGTTGAGTTCAATCATAGATTCTCCCAAGTGATCCTTGTGTACAAGACAGGAAGACAGGTAAACATATTGATGTTCCAACTCCTCTTCCAAATGTGAATCTAGAGGGGGTCAAAAGATTAGAATGGATGTAACAACTTTTTCACATTTCTATTTTAATGGATAGTTGTTGAGTCTTTGTATGTGGGTGCATAGGTTTTGATTTTCATGTGTTTCCTCCCAGGTATTCCTTCTTTTGCAAGACAAAAATGTAGATGAACATATTGATATTTGAAGAAATCGGAGTAAAAAAATCACTTTTTTCTCTCAAAATGCTTAAAGGGCCCCTACTCTTTGAAAATAAAAAATAAAAGGGACAATTCGCTCCTTCAGCAGCAAGATTCTTCTTGATTTTAATTGTTGTTAACGGTGTAAGAAATTAAAACAATTTCACTGCCCACCTAGCGAGTTTACCAAAAAATATTTCAAATAAATCATTGCTTTGACATCGAGAAATGTCAAACAGATCGTTGTTTTTTAATAGACATGAAAAAAGCTAAAACAATATTGTATTGTCCTTGTACTGTTTAGATAAGTTATAAAAACATAATGATAATATAGTGAATGCTGATAAATAAATAAAAAAAACAGTAAATTATGCTGCATTTTTCAACCAATTTTTTTTAAAAAACTCGCAACAATTTACGTTTTGAAAAATAAATAAAAAATATACAAACTCATTGCACAACATTTTCTTTATCAAAGCAGCAATTTTCTCGAAAAGAATTTGGAGAACTCGCTACATGAGCAGCAAGATTATCTTAATTTATTACGCCATTAGCGACCATTAAAATCAAGAAGGATCTCGCTGCTAAGGGAGCAAATTGACCCTTTTTAAAATAAAAAAAAAGTGGTCCTTTTATGTATTTTGGAGGAAAAAATGGTCCTTTTGCTCCGAACTTGATTTTTCAACTCCTTTTTTGGGTGTGAATTCGGAGGGGTCAAAGATTCGAATTAAGGCAAGCAGTTTTTTCATGTTTCTTTTTAAAGAATAGTTATTTAGTCCTTTTTATTTGGCTACTTTGATTTTGATTCACGTTTTTTCTCTCAGGTGATCCTTCTTTGCCAGAAAGGAAGACAAATGAACATATTGATATTTCGACTCCTTTTATGGGTGTGAATGCAGAGGGTGTCAAAGATTTGAATGGAGGTAAGCAGCTTTTTTCTGTTTCTGGTTTAAATGATAGTTGTTGAGTCCTTGTATTTGGCTGCATAGGTTTTGATATTCATGTATTTTCTCCCAAGTGGTCCTTTTCTGCAAGTCAATAAGGTAGATGAACATATTGAAGCTGGACATATTGAGGTTCCGACTGCTTCTCTGCAAGTGAAGAAGGCAAATGAACATGTTGAGGTTCCGACTCCTCTTCGAGGTGTGAATCAAGAGATAAACATGTTTTTCTCTGTTATATTTTAAATAATAGTTTTTGAGACTTTGTATTTGGCTGGCTGTGTAGGTTTTCATATTTTTCATGTCTTCTCTTAGGTGATCCTTCTTTGCAAGAGAAGAAGGCAAATAAACATATTGAGGTTTCGACTCTTTTTGGGATGTGAACAATCAGGTAGTCAATTATGATGTTGGAGATGATAGTCTATTAATTGATGTTTCGAGTTCTCTTTAGACTTATAATATGGAAGGGTAGTTCATAAATGATTCTCTTCATACCCCTCAAGATCTTCCTCTTCATACCCCTCAACCTATCCTACCTCAACTTGTCCCACTCCCGCCTCAACATGCTCCTTTTGATGCAACAATTTTTCATAATGGTATGCAAGTTCCCCCAAAAATTGTTTCCATTTCTATCGACACTCAATTTGAACTTATCATTACGCCTCTTCTTAAGTCTAATGTTATGCTTAGTAAGACCAGGTTTGCAATGCTAAATATGATTTTTTTTCTAAATGACTTTCTGAGTGAATTAGAACAGCAGCAACTGAAAATGAATTGTGAATGTGAGGATTGTCTTGAAGAGTAATACAAAATGGATTTGAAAGTCTATAATTTTGATATGTCTTGACGTTTTCTTGTCGAAGAGAACGGTCTCAAGGAAGAAGGTTTGGTAGAACTATGGAGGACATAAAAGGCTAGTGAAATTTTGTATATCTCGAGAAAGTGTTAAAACATTGCAACAATTTTTTTCCTAGTTAAAGCTATTCGTGTAATATTCTTCCTAGTTAGAAGGTATATTTTGAGAAAGTGTTAAAATCATACATGTAATAATTGTTCGTATTGCAACAATTTTTTTCATAGTTAAAGTCATTCATGTAATAAATGTATTGTTCCTTCTTCTGAAGATGCATCCTTGAAGCCTACACTAACGCACAAAACCTAGACTTCAGCCCCTTGAAGCCTACACTAACGTACAAAACCTAGTTTCAGTCCTTGAAGCTTACTTTAACGCACAAAACATAGGTTTCAACACTTATCCCTCAGTCAAATCTCAGTTTGTTTTGAATTATTTTTTTAGTTCGTTTCAAAAATAATGTCTCATTTATTTTTTTTGGTAATTCTATACTTCTAACTTTTCACATAAACGTATTTACGGCCACACAATATTAAAGGTAGAGGTGGACGTTCGATTCTTCGGTTCGGTTTTATCAAACTTTGATTCGGTTTTAGGAAAGTGTGCACCGTATACCAAACCAAACTAATTCGGTTTGGTCCGATTCGATTTAATTTGGTGTTTTTAAAATAGTTTTTCGGTGAGAATGAAAAATAAAATGAGAACAAAATTAAAGTATAAGGTACTTAAAAATTTAAAACTATGTTAAAGGATGATGTGTCTCGCTCTGGAATAATTATTGTGCTAACTAAAAGACTATATTTGTCTTTGTTAAATATATTGTGCCTACGATTCTCGAGTAAAACAAGGATGAAGACGGGTTCCCTTACATAATGTGCATTGATAAAAATATGTTTGAGTTCCACTTGAGAATTACTATTTGAAGCTAACTATTAAATTGTAAATTTATTACTACTTTGATTTGTTCGTGAATGATTTAATTGTAAGTTGATTTTTTTATTTTTAGTTAAGGGCATTCCCTTAACTGAAAAAAATCAACTTATAATATGGGCATGCACATAAACATATCTTTTAAATATGTTAACTTGTCAATTATCATGATTTATGGTATTTTTTAGAAGTAATTTTCAAATATATAAAATAAACTAAAGAGAATAAGATAAATAAATTAAGACATAGAAAGTACAAAAATATATAAATACCTCGACTTGAAGCAGGACGAAAAGGTGTCTAATATAGTAATTAATAAAGTCATGTTATTTTTTCATTAATTTTTAAAAATTATCAAATATTCCATATTCATTTATATTTTATGAACTAGAGGGAGATTGCCCGTGTATAGCACATGCCCAATTTTTGTTCCTTTCAATATCATGTTTCTCTTAAATGCTAAAGAATGGAACATGTATATTTTATGTGTTCCATTTTATATTACATGAACCTTATTAACTTGACACCTCTTTTTAAAAAGCTTTAATTATAAATGATTTTTTTCTAAACTTACATTTATTAATAATACGAATTCTTAATTTGATTATTATTACTTTATATAATTATTTCATACTAAAATAGAAAAAAATAAGATATAATAAAATTTTCTTAATTTTATAAAGGGCAAACTACATAAATTCCATTACTTTAGATCCTAATTACTAAGACTCGCAATAGTTCGTAATATTACTTTATATATCATATTTTGACCGTGAGATACATGTATCATTGAAAGCGAGATATGTGTATCTAGCAACTTTAAAAACCGAAATACATGAGTTATTAATTTGAATTAAAGGGAGTGTAACTTATTTCCTTAATTAAATGATTAATTGATGACAAATTAATAATCCAAATTGATTTACAGGATCCTTGCATAGCAACTCTAACAAATTTTCCTAAAATAACGAAATCATAAACCAAAGTAATTCTGTAATCCTAAACTTCATCTTTTTTATCAGTTCCTTCTTTGGTAGTAAAGGCAAGATACATGTATCATTAAAGACGAGATATGTATATCCATCAGTTTTAAAAGCCAAGATACACGAGTTACTAATTTGAATTAAAGGCGATATACGTGTATCCAACAATTTTAAACGGTTTAATTGTGTATCTATACTGTTAATTAAAGCTTGACATAATTTTTCCATTTTGATTAGGTCATTCTTAAACTTAGATCTATTTTCGATTTGAATGTTGGCGGATGCAATGACAAAATACACAACAAAATTGTTAATGAAAAACAAACAAAAAAAAAAAGATTGAATTGGTATAGAACTGTTATCGAGATATACCTTAATAGGAATCATCCAATTTTGTGAATGATCATCCATTAAAATAGTTGAGAAACAACAAACGCAAACAATGTAAAATACAATTTGTAAAAGTTTATAAAATCGAACTTTAGTGTAATATGAACTTTATCTCAGATACATGACAAAAAAAACTCATATATACTTAATAGTAAATACATAAATACTTATTTATCTCAAATAAATAAATACTTAAAATAAAGAGAAGAAAGGTAGATACATATAGGGGTGTTCACGGGTTGGTTTGGATCGGTTATTGGTCAAAACCAAAACCAAACCAACTTAATCGGTTTTAAAATTATCAAAACCAAACCAAACCAAACCAAATACAATATACATTTATCGGTTTGGTGATTATCGGTTTCGGTTTGGTTTGGTTCGGTTATTCGGTTATTAACCATACACAAAAATAAAAGAAACAATTCATTTAAAATATGAAAAAAGTGACAACAATCCATTCAAAACGAAAAATAGTTAGAATGACTTAAATTACTAAACTTTCAATCACTAAATTTACTATCAATAAAGCTTTAAAATTCACTATATTGGCCTAGAAGGAAGAGACAATAACATTTTCAGCCCCACAAAGAATTGTCATAGACACTCATATACATGAAATCAATAAGATAAATGTTTCATCTTGGGCATTTTTGCTTTCAATAAGTAAATTATAAAGAAATTTTAATGAAAATATGTATAAGATCTTTAAAATTGTTT
>NW_006239132.1:212740-251834 GCF_000226075.1 Solanum tuberosum
GGGCATTTTTGCTTTCAATAAGTAAATTATAAAGAAATTTGAATGAAAATATTTATAAGATCTTTAAAATTGTTTATAAAAATAATATATTAAGTATGTATATTAATAAAATATATGTATATAATTCATTGGTTCGGTTCGGTTATTTCTTCGATTTTTTTCAAATAAAACCACAACCAAACCAAATACTATCGGTTTTCAAAAATCTAAAACCAAACCAAACCAAACCCAAATAAAATCGGTTTTATTTTATCGATTTGGTTTGGTTTTTCCGTTTGGATCGGTTTTTATCCAAACCGTGAACACCCCTAGATACATAGATGAAGGGCAAATGTATAAGACATTTAGATACGTCTGACAAACATCACATACATGGAAGAATGATAGATACATAGGACATGTAGATACGCATGGAATTCAAATGATTTCTTTCACTCTTTTCTTTGGAGTCCCATCTAAAAAACACTATATATATAGATCTTTCAAAATTTCACCAAGTTCGTAATTGGAATCCAACATTGATGTGACTTCTCTATCAGTGATTTTGGTCCTTCACCTTTATCTAACTTGACTTGTCCTTTGGCGCCTCCACCATAAAATCTCTTTCATGATCATCTTCGGGCGAGAGGAAAATTAATAGATTTAAAAAAAAAACTTTGATATATGTGATAGATACACTAATATACAATAATGAAAGAATGATGGTTGAATAGTAACAAACCTCTAAATATATTGCTAATGAATCAAAATAGTTTTTGATATATATTATGAAGAAATTATGTGCTGAGAAGATGAAGGAAGAGAGAAAAAAATGGAGGACATTGGGTGGGGGAAGAGATATAGTTGGCGGAGGAGATTGAGGGAGGTTGAATTGTTAATATACCTTTTATTAAGGAGTTTAAATTTTAAAATAATTATTCAATACCATATTTATGAAATTTGTGTACCTGATTTAACTTTTTAAAATATAAGATATAATTATTAAAAAGTGGTATTATGAGTAATATTTTTAAACTACAAGTAAAATATGTATATATGGTAGTTAAGTATGTCTAACTTCAATAAATTAGACAATTATATTGAACCAACTATTTTAATATGGAGGATAATTACTATGTAATAGACACAGTACATTTTATTGAGAGATTAATAAATGAAACATAGTAGTATTGTATATCCATTAACATTTTCCATTGTATAAAGATAGATATGTAGTTATGTATGCTAGCAAATTAGAACTGTCGCGGTGGCAGAAAATAGAAAAAATGAAAGGAGAAGAGGTTCCTAGAAAATTGTTGTAGTGGCAACTTCTTTTACGATAATAAGACACGTTTCATTAATTAATTTAAAGAGACTAAAATATCCTTATATAAAAATAAAAGACACCTAATAGACATGTTGATACCTATACTTTTTACTCACACTTCTACCATAGTAGAAAAATTAAGTATTTAGTAAAATGAAGATGAAGTGTTTGATTGGTGTGATATAATTTTGTGTGTATCGTCCAAGATTTGATGAAAGTTTAGATATTTTAGTTAATTTTTTTTATTTTTATTCATAGTTATTATAAAATTTAACAATTAGAGTGAGTTAAATATTTAATGGAGATTAAAAGTGTTTATTTTTATCAAAGTTAAAGGACTGAAACTATTCAAGAATATAACTAGCGGCGAATTGAAAATTTTAATTTGATGTTCTCCATCGATATTTAAGGTTTTGGTAATTGAACTTATCATATGATTAAAAAAAATGTAATTGTTGTTGAAAAATTCTCATATAAATAGTCATACTCAGTATAAAAAATATTGAATTCACTGCTTTACACATAAACTAATTTTTGTCGGATTTTTCAAGATGTATAGAATCAAGAATAGTTTGTACCCTTGGACGTGATAACTAATGATAAATTTTAATTCTTAATTCTTTAGGATTAGTTACAAATCAATATGAACTTATTTTTCTCTATTGGTTTATTTAATTTTGGGGTATTTTTAGTACTTCTATTGGCTTTTTATTAGAGCAACTTTCACATATAACAAATATAAAAATCATATTTGTATCTTATAGCTATAGTTTGCATAATTACGCTCCATATCAAATTTTATGTTTGCTATGGAACTATTAATCTGTATATTTCAGGATTCATTCGAAGCAATATACAATTTTATTTTCTAAATAAATTTAATAAAAGGCTGTAAATTCTATTAAAAAAAGGAAGACAATTGCTAAACTCACGCAAAAAGATCTCTTTCCTTCTACGACTTCTTCATCAGTAGTGACTCCATTGTAACTGGGTACATGTTTACCTAGAAATTTAACAAATTGAAAAATAATACATATACAGTTTTACTCAAATATACATATATACATAACTATGACTTACTGTGTATAAATATGACACAAATACAGTTAGCGAATTGTATAAAATAAGATTTAATTCAATTTATCCTATACAAGTTTTATAAATAAGATTATACATTATACAACACATTTCAATTGTATAATCATTTATATTGTATATTTAGTGAGATTATTGTACTTCTTTTAATGGAGAAAGTTTGTATATTAAACCTAATGGCTAAAAAAATACAGATTTGTATAAATAAACATATAAAAAAAGTACATATAGTCATTCTGTATAACACTAATTTTATCTGAATATAACATAAAACATGTTTTATGTGGATATTATATATTATACAAAACATTTCAATTGTATAATTGTTAATATTGTATATATGGTAAAATTGTTATAATAACTACCGCTATTTATACAATAAGTTTGTATAAACAAACAAATAAGGACAAAAATTTACAGAGACTAATATACAATTGTAACATATACAAATTAATGATTATACAAATACCTGAACCTCTTCATATTCATCTTGCTCCAATGAGCGAGAAACAATTCTAATATACAATTGCTTTATACAATAAGTTTGTATATTAACCTAATGTCTAATATACAATTGCTTTTCCTTTCCTCTTCTTACTTGAACTAGCATCGTACTGATCTTTGTCACCTCCCTCAACAATTTCAGATTGCTTCGATTTTGCACTAATTTCACCCAATCTGATTGGGTGGGTCATTCTTAAATTTGGATCTGATATCTTTAATTTCTTTGAATTTGGCAATTGAACCTGCAACGTCTCCAAAATTCTGAGTTA
The DNA here is from genome assembly GCF_000226075.1 of Solanum tuberosum. Lineage (NCBI taxonomy): Eukaryota > Viridiplantae > Streptophyta > Magnoliopsida > Solanales > Solanaceae > Solanum > Solanum tuberosum. Next base: position 215,915 of record NW_006239132.1, read on the forward strand.
GACCCGAGGAAAATGTTCATCCATTGTATAAGTGAAAAATCTGTATGGATTATGATTTCATATGAAAGTTAAAGAAATAAGGGAAAAATTGGAAAAAAAAATTGATTTAGAGGTTTTGGCGGTACCTGAAATTTTTGAAATCGAGTAGTAGTGAAGATTTGAAATTTAAACTAATTTTGTGGAGAGAATTTAGGAGAAATTGAAGGGTATGGGAGAGAGGAAAGAGATGAAGTGAATTGTATAAAGGAAATGACTTCCGTTTTTTTTAATTTGTGGGACCCGTCAGTAGCAAGATATGCGAAACTATAGCTACTCAAAGGAAATAAATGAAACAATAGCTATATTATTTATTTTCAATTAATAGTTTGCCATTATGCACAATTTTCCCTTTTTATTAAGAGCACCATAGTTCAAGAATAATGGCTATCAAGACGAAATAAAAAAAATATTGTGCCATTTGGGGTTCAAACCCAAAACTCCTCCATTCAATTGGACACCATTACCAATGCACCAAAGTTATAGCTTTTGTCAAGAGTGTCCCACTTTAAATATATATTCTTTAAATGTAAAATTTGACATATATATATATATATATATATATATACAATGTAATTTTCTGACGAAGGGTGTCCAATTGGACACCGTAGAGTGGCTATAGCTTCGCCCCTACATACTCCTATAAGAGTTTGAGACCACTTGTTATGTCATGTGGCCGATCGGGGTGAAGTTAAATCTAAGTTTAGTTTTTTTTTTGTTTCCCACCGGGTGTTCGGAGCCCACATTGGATCCCCGACTAAAGTGTTTTCAATACTTCTATCTATCTTATTACTCCCAGCTTTCCTATTTACTTGTCAAATATTTTCTAACTAGTAAAATTACCAGCACTTCGCGCGGAAATTTAATATCACAGAAATTATAAAATAATACTTAAAACCTATAAGTCATTAAAACGAAAATACTATATTATTTTACATATAAGATTACATAGTAACGAACTTTAATAATGTAAAGGAAAATGAAAATTATAACATCTTATCATTTATCCTTAACAACATAAACATAAATTTATGATTGTACAAAAATACCAGGATCTATAACATAAGCAATGGTGTTAGTGAGCAACTCAACGGGAGCAAAGTACACAAATATTTAATTGTGCAGAAAAAGAAGAAGAATAAGAAGTTCAGAATTTTTGTTGTTTTAAAATGAGAGGAAATCCCTTAAAATTACCCGCTCTTCGCGTGAGAATTTAATATCACGGAATTTATAAAATAATACTTAAAACGTATTAGTCATTAAAACAAAAACACTATATTATTTTACATACAAGATTATGTAGTAACGAACTTTAATAATGTAAAGAAAAATGAAAACTATAACATCTTATCATTTATCCTTAATAACATAAGCATAAATTTATGACTGTAAAAAAAATACCAGGATCTGTAACATAAGCAATGGTATCAGTGAGCAACTCAACAGGAGCAAAGTACACGAATATTCCTTTCATAAAAGTCACAATTTTTCATAGAAGTCGCAACTCTTCATTGAAGTCGCAACTTTTCATAAAAATCACAAATTTTCATGAAAGGGAAGGGTAGTTTGGGAAATAAATAAATTAAAAGGGAATCATGGTTTGTGGTGGCGCCACGTAGGCGGGCCTAGGCTTCTCTTTTATATATATATATATATAATATGATTTGATGCCTTTTTTACTAGTCATTTTCGATAAATCAAGAAAAGACAATATATTATTTACTATTATACCCTCCAATTTATTAACATTTAGTTAATGTCTTTGAAAAATGTAGTGACTAGTGAGTAAATCTATTTGAAATCCTATCAATTAATAGGGATAATATAGTATATCAATCGATATTTTCTTAATAGGTGTGACAAGTCAAAATTCGATAAGTAAATAGAACCAGAGAGAATATTATTTTATAACATGACTTAATTATTATGAATATTTTCATCTCTTTTTTTTTTTTTTGTTTTTTTTGGGCAAAGAGTGGTTAAAATTCTCAGCTAAAGCTTGATTAGCATTCCCCCAAGTAGTATTGTAGACTATCTAAGCGTTAAGAACACCGGAGCCATGAACGGCGACGGCGTCGTAAAAGATGAAAGAAAGGTCGCCGGAAAACCTGAGGAGAATGAATACGAGTATGAAGAGGAACAGAGGATGCTAGAAGAGCTAGGAATGTACAAAGGGAAGGTGAGATTAGTGAGCAGTGAAGAGCCAACAGAGGAGACAATGTTACTGTGGGGAATTCAACAGCCTACGTTTTCAAAACCCAATGCCTTCGCACGCCAAACTTCTCTCCAGCTCCGTGTTGATGCATGTGGACGGACTCTCTCCATTCTACAGTCTCCTTCTAACCTGGTTTGTGCCTAATTTGAACTTGTTAAAATGAATTGAGTTGATGAATAAGTAATTGAGTTAACCCTAAGTATGAGTTGGTCAATTTGAACTAAGAATTTTGCAATTACATGGTAGATGAACCGTTTGTATTTTTAACAAAGTTGTAAATGGGTTAATTTGGATCAATGTATTATATTTTTATGGGGGTTTTGAAATAATGTTTGATTGTTTTGGTTATATAAATCAGTTAGTTATATTTTTGAAGAGATTCTTTGTTTATTGGGAGGTATCCGAGATGACTTGAACTTGAAAAGCAGAATCCTCAGAATAGTATAATTCAGATACCTGACGAGATGAACAGATAAAAGATCGGGATAGACAGGATGACCTATCCATTTCATATTAGAAAATTGATGAAAGCAAGAAATCATAACAAAAAGAATATAAATTCCATTCATACAAGTAGGAGCCACAATTGCATTGGTGATTGTATTTCTGTCCAAGTCCCTTTGAGGACATTAGATAAAACAATGTATTTCTGTCCTAATATTGTGTAATAAGGATTAGAAAGGCGTTCTTTTTGTCTTTTATCTTCTATTTTTGAATTGATTGCAGTTGATAGAGTGAATCATCCATCATGCTTTTGAGAATAGCTACTTTTTCAGTAGTAAATCTTCGTTAGCTATGGCATTAGATAATGGCTCTTTAGTTAATTTTGGTACTCAACTCGTGTAATTTAGAAATATTTATCTAGACTTTATAAACATAAAATGATCAGACTTCAGAGTGTTTTTCCTTTCAAAGGAAGAATTATACTAACTTCTGAAATTTTCATGTTTTCCTAATATCTTCGGAGGTTCTGAAGGTTAAACTTGAGATTTTCATGCACTATCACATCACTTAACGCATATGGCTTCTCCTTGGCATAGCAGTTTCTAAAGCATGAACAGTGTATAAATTGCTTGGGTTAGCCTGAAGTAGTTGATTACAATTGTGTGTAGAAAGCCAATTAGAATGCAGAAGGCATTATTGGCTCTCTTGACTAGATTTCGTATATAGCTGGAGAACAGTGTTCTGAATCCCTTTGGTCCTGTAATTGTGCATTCACGCAATTCCCGTTGAAATACAAAAAGGATATCAACAACGACTCTTGAGCTATGAATTACACAAAAGAAATGCACGAAAAAGGAACTAGTTAGTTTCTTTATGCTTAGTTAGCACCTAGGAATTCTACTCAATAGAAAAAAAACTGACAAATGGTTGTTAGTTTGTCCTAAATGTGAGAAGGCATTCAAAAAGGAAGTCTATAGCGGGTTGTTCAAAATGGGCTGCTCTTTTAACTTGTTAAAGAAGGGTGTCAAATGGGTTCTGTTAGATGCAAGTGACGTGGGTTTCAATGGATTGAAGAAGGCCATCTATATTGCGTCTGCCAGATTTTGATTTACCATTTGAAGTACACACTGATGCATCATATTATGCAGTATAGTGATTTGGTTCTGCAGGATCATCCGGTTGCGTTTGAGAGCTTAAAGTTGAATGCTATGGAAAATCGTTATTCTGCTCATGAGAAAGAGATGGTGGCGGTACTCAATTGTATTTGGTATGGCGAGTCTACTTACTTGGAACAAAGGTTGTGGTCTGAATGGACAACGTGGCCAATGCGTACTTCAAAACTCAATTGAAGCTGGGTCTGAAGCAGGCCCAATGGCAGGAGTTTCTTCTGAAGTTTCTTCTCAGAAGAAACTCAAAAGTTGATGGGAAGGCATCAAAATAGTTGTCGTAGATAGATTCTCAAAGTGTGGGATTTTTATTGCTGCTCCTACTCTTTGTTCTTCTGAGATAGCTGCTGAATTGTTCTAAGAAACTTGAGGAGCAAGTCCAGAAGAATGTGACCAGCTAGTTAGGAAAGCTTGAGTATCATTTTAAAATTCTACAAAATAGCCAACTACTTTTTGTACAATAGATATCATTCAATCTATCAAAATGTCTGCGCTATCTGCATTACTCATTTCAGCTCTTTCAATTTTTTCTTTACAACGTATATTTATAAGGTTTCTTACATGTCTTCTTCTTAAATTAATATGACTAGCATTAGTATGGTCCTATTTCATCACAAGACTCACTACTAGGACATCAAAAGAAATAAACATGAGAATTCATAGTTGATGAGCAAGGTCTTCTCCTTAACTTTAATCATCATATATTCATTTTGGAACCATTAGTTGGTAATTCAATCAGAATATTAACGCAACTCCGTTATGGTTGTCGTTACCTTGTCAGTTTTCTTTCAAGGTCATCGTGTTGTAAGTAATATAGTCTTCCCATCTCCTTGAGGTATCTTCCTTATACAGGGAATAAGAGGGACTGGTATTATTACTAATTGCTAATGGATCAGATCCTCATTACTTCAAATACCCTGGACTCTTCTTTACCCACTAGTTTGGCTTGCCTTCTTGCTACCATGGATCTCTCAAACAGATTTAGGGAAAGATCAGACTCGCTATCTCCACTGATGTTTTATATCCAGGATCATACTTTCTGTACATGGATTTAAGCTTTTTATTCTGCTTTAACTCTTGATAATTCTGAACTAGAAAAGTTTTGTGTTAGTAAGTCACTTCGTAATGTGGCTTTTGAGATGACTAATAAGCTTTGGCAATGACATGATCCAAAGACAAATGGGATTAGTTGCTACTTGTTTTCTGGAAATGTTGCTTTTATCTGCTGAAAGAAGAAATGGTTGTGAGACATTTTGATCTCCTAGCACACACAAAGCGTCTCATCGACATTATTCACCGTTGCACTCTCTCTCTTTCATCAATTTCTAGTAATCAAGCTATGTTTACTTTAGGGCACTCCTGGAGTAACTGGTTCTGTAATGTGGGATAGTGGAGTGGTCCTTGGGAAATTCTTGGAGCACGCTGTAGAATCAGAAAGAATTCATCTTCAAGGCAAGAAAGTCATTGAATTGGGCTCTGGCTGTGGATTAGTTGGGTAATACTGTTATCTTTTGCACCTTCGATTTCTGATTTTGTCAAATCATTTGTTGTCATTACTGGTTTAAGCTAGTGGATGTCAGTCAAGCGGTTGAAATAGATGCATGTTCCAACAAAATTATGTTGGATTAGTTCCTATTGTAGATTCTTGTCTCAATGCGTACGAAAAAACAAGGGATATCATGTCCATAAAATAAATTACTTGCTCATAAAATTAATGTTTTTGCCTAGTAGTAGTCATTAAATGTTGAACCCACTTACCGTGCATGTCATAAATTTACAGCTGCTGTGAGATTGTTCATTTATCTTAAATTTCTCATTCTATGTTTCCAGCTGTGTTGCAGCTCTTTTGGGTGCTCAAGTTATTCTCACTGACCTCCCAGATAGACTGAGGCTACTGAAGAAAAACGTAGAAGCTAATTTATATGGAGATGTAAGAGGCTCTGCAACAGTAAATGAGCTCACATGGGGAGATGAGTTGGATAATGATATGAGGAATCCTTTGCCAGATTATGGTAATAATCTGAGATGGTCTCATTCCATATAGCAGTTGCTTTACAATACATAATCGAATTCCATACGCATCTGTCTGAGGTTGTATAATTGTCCTTCACAATGTTGTCACATGCATATTTCAAAATGATATTTTCTTCTCTCTTTCTGATAACCAAGATATCCCATGTATAAGCTGGCCTAACCACAGTTGGTGGCTTGGTGCACAGGTTTAAAACTCAAGGGAGTACAGTCTGCCCTTCTACCCTCAGCTGACTTAAAAACCAAGCTTCAGCTAGCAGAAGGGTTCAAACTTGTAGTGTGTACTTACAACACATCCCCGTCCTTCATTTATCATGGGGCATTTCAAATTGAAATTTTCTTTGGGGAGGATGTGAAATAGAATTATATACTATTTAGTGTTTAATCACAGAAGTGGTAAATTCAGTTAAAACTTCCAGCAATGTTTCGGAGAAAATGGATTCTGTATTCTCATTTTCCTTTATTGAGTATAAGCCTTAGCATGAAGGGTTTGCAAAACTTGAGATCTTGCTGTCTATAAATCTGATACTATTAGTTGAGGCATACTTTGGGTTTATAGTTGTAACTGATGAGAGGTCAGGCCGCTCCAATCATCCATGAAGACTCTAATCTTAAAAGGTGATAAAGGGGTAACATCTTCCCTTTCAAAAGCTATGTGTCTGTTGACCATTGGTGGTAGCTCTATGTATGCAGTCAATAGAAGCAATGTGGAGAAAATCCATCTTCAGTGTAGAGGAGATCATTTATGTCATTTGGCTACATAATAGCTCTGAATGAATCAGTATGTCTGACCTTAGCTCATGCTCCTTTGAAGCTGCCTTACATGGTTTGACCAGAAGTAAAACCTAATTTCAGGTCTCTCAGTTGAAAAGTTGCTGTGGACATGTATGGGCTATGATATAAGTTTTAGACTAGTTCAACTTTCAGTTTAGACTTGTCCAAGTCGCTAGATACTGCAGAGTTAACTTAGGTCTGATTAGATTTTACCCATATATGAAACAATGGTTCCGCATAATCCTACAAAGAAAATGGTGTATTTTTCCTATAGCAATTTGCGTCCTCTCAAGCTTCCTTCTACCCATAACAAAACTTGGGATGCCATGCTATCCACGTTAACATGCCAACACATTTTCTAGGATTTCATTGTCTGAATGCACTAATCACAGATCAGCTGGCCCTCAGGGATTTGGTTCCGGGGTAAGAGTACAGCATGTAATTTGTGGGTTAGGTGCACGTCGAGTGTTTGAGCCAAGTCATGGATGAAAGCCTGGTATTTAAGTGGAGAAAGGTAGACAGACTATCCAATTATACACTGAGTATTGAACTATGAACCAGTTGGCCCTAGAAGATTTCTCGGTTACTAGAAAGAATCACTCAGCTTGACATCTCACATTCCCTCCTCTCCCTTCTTTTGTGTTCCTAAGTCTAGGTGGATGGTCTTTGGTCACTTGTCCAGTTTAGCTATCCATGATTTTAGTTTATTATTTCACGTTCTGATATGTATTTGTATTTCAGTCCTTGGATCAGACGTGATATATAGTGAGGGAGCTGTCGTGGATTTGATAGCTACACTTCTGGACCTCTCTGGTACTCAGACAACAGTTATTTTAGCTGGAGAACTTCGGAACGGTATAGACTTTAGATATTATTTAATTTTCAGATAGCCTGGAGATAGATACTACATTTCATGTGATTTTCTTGTGGCAGATGCAATCCTTGAGTACTTCTTACAAGCTGCTGCAGAGGATTTCACTATTGGCCGTGTAGATCAAACACAGTGGCATCCCGATTGTTGCAGTCCTCGAGTGGTAATATATGTTCTGGTGAAGAAGCAAAGAAAATTGTAAGTCTGCGCTCATAACATTGTACACTCAATTCTCAAAATGATACCAACATTAATGCCTGTGCTTCGCATATAATTTGCTAAGTGTTCTACTGGCTTTCTTTCTTGTTAATCCAGTGTACCATTTTGTGAATAAACCAATGTCCTAAACGTTTTTCCTCATCGACTATTTGGCGATTTTCAGTTATATAATGGATAATGCATGTTTAATAATCTTCAACAACTTGTTGATACAAAACTTTTCTCAGAAGAGGCAGATTAGAGGTGTAATCTCTCAACAATGGAGTATATATGCTTGGAATGAATAATTAGTGACATATCATGTGAAGGAACACTATGACAAAATAGTAGATTGTTAGAGCCCTTCACACTACAACAAAATAGTAGCTTGCTAGAGGCCTAAGAATTCAAGTTAACCTACCATTAGTTTTTTCGGGTGATTGCGTTCTTACGACTAGGGGTGTAAATGAGACGGTACAGTCAGTTAAAAAATTAAACCGTCCCAATTTTTCGGATATTTTACCATGTATAACCAAAATTAGATTTTTTAAAACCATCTCAATCATATTGGTTTCTCTTTGGTATTGGTACCGTCCCAATTTTTCGGATATTTTATATTTTTTACTTTTGAAATATCATCTACAAATATACTATTATTAAAAAATTCTTTCGCAAATATGTTCTTGAAGAATCACTTCAAATCTTCACCAAGAAGTCAAGAATGTAAAATCTTGTTACCGTATTGTTTGATCTTAAACATTTAATAGGAGTGTTTGCATATGTTTTGTTGTATTGTTTGATAGAGTATCTATTATAGTATTTTTAAATTTTAAACTTTATTAATTAAAGGCTAGTTAAACAGCAAAGATCAGAAGTCGTTCAGTCACCAGATGCCTAGGACTTGGGTTATATTTATATTTGAAAAATGTATAAAATATATTTATATATTAGATTTAACATATTGTTAATACATAAAATATTTACATACACATGTATGGTTATTTCGTTCGGTTTGGAATTTTTTTGATTTTTTCATAAATTAAAAAGACCATCCCAATGGTTCGAGATGATTATACACTTAAATAGAAGTCCACAAATTTATTGAAAAAATGACATAGGTTTGTTTAATTTTTCATTTTCTTTTGACACCTCTACTTACATTAACCAATCTAATTAATTATTAGGAATTGTACAAAAACCAATAATGCAATTTCACCATACTAATTACTCTTTAGCAAGATTTCCAACTATAGTCATTTAAGAACTGGAAAAGGGACATATTTGTCATTGTACTCTCACGAATAAGTTGTATTTGTCTTTAGTTATACTTTTTCAATATACATGTCTTTTTTATCCAACTTTAGGATCATATTTGTCCTTGTACTCTAAAAAAGGTCATATTTATGAGCCCGGAGACAAAATGACCATTTCCCTCCTCTAAAATGCACAAAAGACCACTTATTTTTCGAGTTAACCAAAACAAACATATCGCTCAATATCGAGTGATTTAAACAACCATCTATTTCTTTTTCGTTCTCACTTACTATTGAGCGATTTATAGTGATTTTTAAAAAAAAAAAAAGTTTGCATGCCACTCGCACGATTTTAGATAAGGCTATAAATTTGGCTATCGATTATCACTTTTCTGGTTTCAAAAAATTTCTAACCAAATTCATCTTTCCTATCATATGCTCTTAGCTATAATAAAATACTCCCTCGATTCCTTTTGTTGTATGTTGCGATTTTCGAAAGTCAATTTAATGAATTTTCAAAGCTAAATTAGATTACATTAATTCGATATTTTAAAAATAAAATTTTAGATATTCAAAATCTATACGGAAAGTACTATAAATTGCAATTTTTTCCGCATCAATATGCTGAAAAAATACATCTTAAAAGGTTAGTCAAAATTCATATTGTTCGACTCTCAAAAAGAAAACTATGACAACTAAAAAAAATCGGATATAATAATAAGTTCAGTGTTTTAAAAGACTTTGTTGGGACTCGCCTCGGGCGGGGCTCTAGGCTCTAGTACAACGCTTTGATACTCATTGTATGGAAGCTTAGTTCTGTAAGATTTACGTCCTAAGCGCCCAACTGTACACCCTAAGAACTCCCAACATCCAACGCTTGGACTTCGCCTAATAGATCTTATACAAATTATATGTTAAATTCTTTAGTTTACATTATTGACCCTTAGGGATGACAATGAGACGAAACGAATACGGGACGGGACGGATTTTAGGCTATATGGGTGCGGGGCAGATGCAGGGCGAATTGAAATAATTTTTTTCTAAACCAATGTGGGGTGGGACGAGTTGATGATATATGAACAAGTCTTTAATCAATATATCAGTGATTTAATCCTCCAGGTTGCTTTGTTTCCTCTAAATATTTAAATATAGGATGTGAGTGTTTCTTAGTACTAAAAATCAATTAACTCAAAGAGGTTTATTAAACGGTGAATGTCTAATTTTTCAATCTTAATATCTGAGCATATCTTGTCCCCTTACCTAAGGGTGGGCATGTGTACGTTATTTAAAAATTTTGATACTGTAACTTTGATATTCAGTATCTAAAGTACTATATCATTATCCTACCAAATTAGGTCGGTATGGTTCGATATATTTGATTTCAATTTCGATATTTTATGATATGATATTCGGTAATCATAGTTTGTTTGACTTCAACTTACATATATTTATAACTCTCCTTACAATTCATTTAGAAAATAAGTTAGAACCATTCTCTTTGTTCTTTAGCAAGTATTCTTGCAAGACCAATACGATGATCAACATGAATACGAGAAATTCAGAAGCACAAGTCTCAATCATATTAGATCAACAACTACTTTTGTTAAATAATATCACAAAAAGAACATTTCAATAACAATCGGAGAGTCATAGATGCAAAGTTTAAATAAAATTATCTAAATTTCTGCATAGCCCTATATAATTTACACCACAAAAATCATTCACTAACATGTAGGCTCTAACTTGACATATACCACTATGTCAAGTTAGAGTCTACATGTTAGTGAATGATTAATATTGGTATGGTATACGGTATTTCGATATTTATTTTATAAATATCAAATACCGTACCGAATGCCAAATACCATAATATTCATACTACGGTATAAAAAACTTTAGTTTTGATATGGTATTCAGTATATACCATACCATGCTTTCAATAGACCTATACTTCTTGAAAAACATGCCAAACGAGTCATTTTCGTACTATGTACTCCCTTTGTCTACTTTAAATTGTCATTGAGTCAATCAATAAGATTTTTGACTAATATTTTACGATGTATTTTTTCATCTAATTGATATGCAAAAAATTACAATTTATAGTACTTTTCGTATTGTTTTTTAATATCTAAATTTTTTGTTTAAGATATCAAATTAATGTTATCTAATTTAACTTATGAAAATCAGTTAAATGGACTTTCGAAAAGCGCAACATGACAATTAAAAATGGACTGAAGGAGTAAATGATAAGATAGCAATTCCAATTGTTTATGCAATTATTACTTTCTCCATTTTAATTAGAGTTGATAATTGAGCAGGCTGAGTTATATTTGAAGAGATCAAAATGGTTTGAACTAATAAGTAAGTTGGTCAATAATCCTTTAACCTTAAAGGGGTTTGGTGAGCTGAGTTTGATTTTGTTATCCCTAATTTCAACCTATATTTTTTTACTTGAGGTTGATACATATAATTAAAAATGATATCATATTTTATTTAGTTAACTTAACTATTTAATAGAAAATGAAAATTCATGTTTTTTTTCTTCAAAATTTGAATCGAAAATATTTAAGTGGAATGTTTTATTAGAAGTTGAGGTGTTAGCTTGAAATATAACTTAGTTTAAGTGCCTAAACGAAATATCCTGATAATTTAAAGGAGTTGACTATGTATTAAGCCTAAATTAAAAATGTATATAATTCTTTAAATTTTGTAATCTGAAATTTGTCACGTAAAATGTTGAATTAAATAACTTACTTCATCTGTCCAACAATAGTTTTTTTTATACTCATCTTAGGAAACAATAAATAATTATAGAAGTAATATTACAATATTACTCTTTGAATATATTAAATTTAATGCTTTAAGAAATGTATTAGATATAGAATTAATAGTACTTAATAATAAGGGTAAAACAGACACAAAATAGTAAATTATCTCTTGATTTTTTAAAACTGGACAAGTATTGTTAGATAACTAATTTTTAGTATAGTGGACAAATAAAGATGGACAGAAAGAGTATTAATATTAATCCATCTGTCCAACAATACTTGTCCAATATTGACTTTGCACACTTCTTAAGAAACTATAAATAGAAGAGTAATTTTACTATGTCACCCTTTGAATATACTCAATTCGTTCCCTTTTACTTGTCACTTATTCCTAAAATAGATTTTCATTTTTACTTGTTACTTTTGACAAATCAATAAAATACATAAAAAAAATTCATGTATTACACACATGACTCGTGTATGAAATTTGTATATAAGCGTATAAATTTTATGTTAATTTCTGATAGTTTAACATAATTAAATATCTTACAATATAAAATACAATTTTCATACCATTCATTGTATAATTTAATATACTTTTGATTCAAATACAAATGTAACTTCAAATTTCAATGAACTAAGATTAAAATTCAATTCAAAATTAGCTCAAATCTTATCTATACATAGCCCCAAAATTTATATTCGAGAGACATCACCCACTCAAAAATAAAATTCATTCGCGATAAATTAATTTATCAACTTGAGATTCGAATTCATTTAATAATCAAAGTTGGGGTGATTTGGAATGCATGTTCAATTACAGTAAACAAACAGTGGTGATGAAATAGATGCCAAAGATGCTATTGATTTTATACATATTTTATTGAAGAAAAAGAAAAGGATAACTTATGATATAGTTGAGGGGCCATAATTATAGGTATACTCTTTACCAACATGTTTTTAAACAATTTCAATCTTTGTCAGGTTATGACAACAGTTAAATGATTATGAAATAATAATAATAATAATAATAATAATAATAATAATAATAATAATAATAATAATAATAATAATAATAATAATAATAATAATAATAATAATAATAATAATAATAATAATAATAATAATAATAATAATAATAATAATAATAAATATAAATTTAAAATGACAAGAAATATAATCAAAGAAATTGAAGGAGAGAGGTTTTAAGAGCCCGTTTGGATTGACTTTAAAGTTTGTCGGACTTATTTTTAAGTTATTTTTAGCTTTTGAGAGTGATTGACAAAGTTAAAAATAATTTAAAATAAGTTAAAAATAATTTTTAAAAGTAGATACAACCCTTCTTTTTCATTTTTTAACTTAAAAGTTACAAAAATTTGACTCATTAAAAACTACTTTTAAAAAGTTATTTTTTTAAGTTAATCCAAACAAACTCTTATTTCTAAAACAAAGAGTCATATTTGTTCTTGTACTTTCATAAAAGAAAAAGGTTATATTTATCTCTTATGTATCATATTTATTTGATATATTTGTCCTCACCATTCAACTTTGAATTTATATTTGTTCTTGAACAACTAAGTCCCATTTTTTTTCTACTCTTATTATCCTACGTTGTGCATATATGAATATATTTTTATCACAATTAAAATTTACTCTAAATTCGATTAGTATACCTAACACAATATTTTACCCACTCATCTAACCCATTAAACCCAGTTCCTAATACCATATTTCTCTTGTCACTTTCCCATTGACAAACACATGCATTGACATAGAGAGAGAATTAGGGTTGCCCATCCATGTCTTGATCAAAAGAGAGTGATTAACGTTTCAAGGACACTTAATCCAGTTCTAAGCATCAATAATCGTTAGTCAGTATAATAACCCAACTAAATGAGTTGGGGTCGAATTCCACAGGGAGCAGTACGTGCTTAAGATTCAATAGGTAAGTAAAAATATGTTCAAATTAATTATAGGAATAGACATTATCGAATAAAAATATAATTCAAATCAAGGGGTGACACGAATGTCAAATGGGGGGTTTTGGTTGAGAAATTATCAACTACAAATAGCAGCAAATAAAACGAGATAACAATAATGAGACGGGTTTTTGGGATGTGATTCGATTACAGGCTATTATAGACAAATGGGTAGTTGCAACTATTAGAAAACTGCTGAAAATCAGTGAGTAAGCTAGACTTAGAAGATAAAAAAAATAAAAGAATACATATATTACCATTAAATTTATACTGGTTGACATCATTAAGTACCTTTACTTATGAGTATTTGATTGTGCATAACAAGAAATGAACCATCAACAACATTTTAGTCCTTAAGTTTTTTTTTCTCTTTTTTTTCTCCTTTCGATTATTTTTACTAGTCCGCTATTGACTTTAATACCTATTTTCAGAAATTACTCATCTGTTAAGAATCTCTTTTATTGAATTATTCATAGTAACTATATTTTAAAATTTAAAATTTGATTATTAATACTTCATGTAAATTGTAATATTTAATGATAAGACTTAAGAGTTTTAGCCATCATGTTGCGTTTTTAGAAAGTCAATTTGATTAATTTTTCAAAGTTAAATTAAAGGGAAAATGGTTTGAAAAATACTCCAACTTTGGCCGAAATTGTTGTTACGATACCAAACTTTATGGAGGACCCTTTACCCCCCATATACTTTTTAATAGTGTATTTTAAAGGTATATATGTGCCCACGTGAACACGTTCTATTTATAATTATGCAATATTTATGATGTCCACGTGGGCATATATGTACACCTTTAAAATACACTATTAAAAAGTATATGGGGGGTAAAGGGTCCTCCATAAAGTTTGGTATCGTAACAACAATTTCGGTCAAAGGTGGAGTATTTTTCCCTAAATTAAATTACATTAATTCGATATTTTAAACTAAAAATTTAGATATTCAAAAAACAATACGAAAAGTACTATAAATTACATTATTTTTCATATCAATATGATTAAACAATAGATCGTATGTAAATGTTAGTCAAAATTCTTATTATTTAACTCTAAAAAAGTTAGAAAATCATGACAACTAAAAGAAACGAAGAAAATAACAAATATATATGACTTATGGACTTATTTATAAAAGTACAAAAATAAATATGACTCTTTTCCGTTTTAGAATCATAGGTTTTGCTAAGTTAGGCCTTTTCATGTCCAAACTCCATAGGATATTTAATTAATTCTTCCCCACTTCCCTAGTAGATAAATAATACATGTATTTTAATATTAATTTTATAATACAAAAACAAAGAAAGTTAATGCATCACACAAATCAAAAAGTTTTCTTCTTTCAAGACGAGACAAGATTCATATTTCAAATAAATTTTAAACTTATCATTGAGCATATCAAGCATCCACAACATTACATGATACATAACAAAATCAATTCTCTTAGGAAATACTCCCTCTATCCACAATTGTTTGGCAGGTATACTAAAAATAGATGTCCAAGATTAATTGTCAATTTAAACAATCAAGAAATAATTAGTTAATTTTTTCCAATTCTGCCCTTAATGATAGTGTAGTTCAATTGAAAAGTTATGTGGACTTTTGGTATTCTTGGTATAGTAGGATTATATTAGTCAAATTACACCTTGTATTAAATTTTCCTTGAGGGATGTGCATGACCTTACCCTAACAAACAATTGTGGACGGAGGGAGTAAAAAATAGTTGTTGGTAGGAGCGAATCTAGGAGTTGTCAAGGTATTCTGTCGAATTTTATATATGGATTTTGTGATTTAGGAAATTCAAAATTCATATAGAAATTCATGCATTAGTATTACGAGAAGAAGAAACATATTGGACTCAATAATAATTTAATACCTTAAAGTTGTTAGATTAACAATTCATGGGGTAAATTTGAGAAAGTTGTTGTAAAAGGAGAAAATATAGATTGTTTGAAAGTGTGTGAACAAATACATATTTATAATGAAAAGGGTAAAACATACTCTTAAGCTATAGGAAAAGGTTTAAAAATACCTTTTATCTATCTTTTGGTCTAAAAATACCTTTCTACTCATTTTTTTTGTCTAAAAATACCCATCCATTCATCTTTTTGGCTCACTTATACTCTTGAGACTAACAACCTTCTCTTTATTTTGTTTTTTTTTTTAAATATTTATTATGTGTCATTCTCTTATTGGATGAAATAAAATCCTCATCTCAACTAGATTTTTTTCCCATAATTTATCCAAGCTAAAAAAATATACTTCTTTAAGACCTCAATTATTTTATTTTTTTAGAAAAATCTAACAGGTTTTTATATTTGCTGTAGCTTTTTATTTTATAGTTTCTTTAAGATCCGGCTCCTCTCTTTGTTTTCTCTTTCTATTTTCCCAAGTTCTTACTTGGATTGAAGGCACATGCTATAAGGAAAAATTAATGATTAAGATTT
This sequence comes from Solanum tuberosum, assembly GCF_000226075.1. Lineage (NCBI taxonomy): Eukaryota > Viridiplantae > Streptophyta > Magnoliopsida > Solanales > Solanaceae > Solanum > Solanum tuberosum. The sequence goes on from NW_006239132.1 coordinate 232,102, forward strand.
AATTAAGTAAATCAAAATTTTAAACATGATATAAATAATTAATACTGCATAAACAAATAAACAATATGATGATAATAACAATATTATCTTATCCATATCACATTATATTTTTTTTCCTCTTTTATCCTATTTTTAGTTTTTCCTACGGACTATGGCCGACGACAATCTATATTTTTTCTCTTCTTTTCTCTTTGAAATTAGTTGTTCCAGAGAGTATTAGTAAAAAATATTAAATGATCATTTAAAAAAAAAGAAAAAAAAAGAAGATAGACTTTAGGATTTATGATGGTATAATATGTCCTTATAATTGTGGAATTACTAATATTTTTTTAAATATATAAATTATCTAAACCGATTCTTTTTTTTTTTTTTAAAAAAATCTATAGAAAATACAAATTACTAGATTTAAATTTTTTTTTTTTTTGAGGTCTTGAAGAAGTATATTGTTTTGATTTGGATAAATTATGGAAAAATTAATAGAGGTAGATTTTATTTCATCCAATAAGAAAATGACACATAGTAAAGTACTTAAAAAAAAAAGAGGGTTATTACTTATTAGTTTCAAGGGAATAAGTCAACCAAAAAGGTAAATGGAAGGAAATTTTTAGACCAAAAGGATGAATAGAAGGGTATTTTTAGACCAAAAGATGAATTAAGGGTATTTTTAGACCTTTTTCTATAGTTCAGAAGTATTTTTGTTCTTTTTCCGTATTTATAATGCCAAAGGGGAGGAAGTTATGATTTTGAATAACACTTAATTTTTTTTTTACATTTTCAGACAAAATATATTAGTTAAAATAACACGATTTTTTCCTACCAAATACCACAAGCGAAACTTGAAATAAATAGAAATAAGCAAGTACATTAATGAAGTTCAAATAAATAATATTGATATAGGTTCACCTGTAAAATTGCTATATACTATTTGTAACAATATTTGTCTTTCTTCCGAAACATAAACCTTTATCAACTAGAATAATATTTAGGAGCTATTTCAACTATCTCACTTATATATTATTTTCCTTCTCTTCTCCTTCCTTCTAATAGTAATATATTTTCCTAAAAAAATTAAGGAGAAATTCTTTTTAAGAATAATATTATAATTATTATAACTGCTCTGTATTCTGAATGTCCTCTTAAGTTGGGGAAGTTTAATGAAATTAATGACCTAAAGTTAATCCTTAAGTAAATGTCAAAAGTATATTGAATAAAATTAGTAATTGTGTGCAACATAGGTGCATCTCGTGCATCATATATGCATTTCATGCGACATATGTGCATCTCCTGCGACACACATGCATTTTATATCAATTATATTTTCTTTAAAAAATTACATATATATTGTCAAACATGTGTGTGAGGCATATAACAAATTTAGAAAAATTGCAAACTTGAAATGATGTAGGATGATTAATTTGTAGAGAAAAAAAAGATTGGTAAACAAGATAATCAAGTTATACAATAGTTGGAGCGATAGTAGAAGCACCAAATTATAGCGTTGAGCACTACTACATAAAGATTAAACAAGACACATATCAGGAAAACATTTTTAAAAGACCAGCATAGTCCTTATTGGAGAAGGAATGAATACAATCATAATAACATGTAATATAAGCTTTGGCGATGGCAACAAAACGTATGACACTACAATAGTGGGGTCCTTTGGAATGGCTTCACAACACATGACATCAACTTTAGGAATGATGTTGGATAGAATAAATACCAAGTAGTGGTATAAGAGTACAAGCAAATTTGGTTTCCTTTTATACATGCTATTTCGACGAATATCAAGATACCCTATATACAAAAAGGATCGTCAATTCTATCGGGATTGCGAAATCTATAGTACAATAGGCTTTATTTGTAGTGACAGGACGACACTACTGTTTTAAAACTACATAATTCGATCAAGTATGTATTCCATTACCCAAACAATATAATACAACCACAACACAACAGAGAGAACTTGAGAACACTCCAACTAAAGTCGTGCTTCAAAATTGCACTTTAAAGGCTAACAAAGATTTGAACAATGTAGCCACATATTTAGGTCGATCGTGGGATAAATTCTCTTAGACAGTGATAATGAAAGTTACATTGACAACTTGATAAATTTTAAAGGATGGATTGAATCTACAATATATCATTGTTCACTGTCTATATTATCTAGAGTACAAAATATAGGATCGGGTGTTGTTATATAAGAGCATATGACATGAATATCCATCACTAGTGATATGAATATTGTATCAAATTTTATTGTCATAAATGCTCACAAATGGATTTCCGCCAATATTCCACATTACTTGTTAGATTTTTTCCTAAACAATATATTAAGGAGTGTCTTCCTATTAATTATCATATTCACAAAGAGTTAGAAATACATGTATCTCGTGCATTATATGTGCATTTTGTGTGACACACGTGCATTTTATGTCAATTAATATTCTCTTTAAAAAATCATATTTATATTACCAAACACGTGTGTGAGATATAAAACAAATTTAAAAGAAGTGCAAACTCAAAATGATGTAGGATGATCTTATAATTTGTAGAGAGAAAAAAAGGCAAGATTGGTAAACAAGATAATTAGGTTATACAATAGTTGAAACCATAGAAGAAGCACTGAAACATTGTGTTAAGCAATAACAAAACACATACCAGAAATACATTTTAAAAAAACCAACATAGTCCTCACTGGAGAAGGAATGAATACTATCAAAATAACATGTAACAGTAGGGGTCCTTGGCAATGACTACACAACCCACGACATCACCTTTAGGAATGATGTTGGATCAAATAAACACTAGGTAATGGTATAACAGTACAAATAAATTTGGCTTCCTTCTATTAATGTCGTTTCAATGGATATCAAGACACCCTATATACAAAAAGAAATCGTCAATTCTATCGGCATTGCGAAATCTATTGCACAATAGCCTTTATTTGCAATGGCAGGAATACTCTATTTCAAAACTATATAATTCAAGTACGAATTCCATTACCCAAAAAATATAATACAACCACAACACAACAGACAGAACTTGAGAACACTCCAACCGGAGTCGTGTTTCAAAATTGCGCTTTAAAGGCTAACCAAGATATGAACAATATCGCCACATATCTAGGTCGACAATGGTAATGAAAAGTTATATTGACAACTTGATAAATCCTAGAGGATGGATTGAATCTACAATAAATCATTGTTCGCCGTCCATATTATCTGGAGTACAAAATATAGGATCGAGTGTTGTCATAGAAGAACATATGACATGAACATCCATCACTAGTGATATGAATATAGTATCAAATTTTACTGACATACACTTTATAAATGCTCACAAATTGATTCCTACAAAATTCGACTTTACTTAGCTTTTTTCCTAACAATATATTAAGGAGTGTCTTCCTACTAATTATCATATTACACAAAGAGTTAGCAATACATGTATCTCGTGCATTATATGTGCATTTCGTTTGATACGTGTGCATTTTATGTCAATTAACTTTGTCTTTAAAAAGTGACATATATATTACCAAACATGTGTGTAAGGTATACAACAAATTTAAAAGAAGTGCAAACTCAAAATGATGCAGGATGATCTTATTTATAGAAAAAAAAAGTAAGATTAGTAAACAGGATAATTAGGTTATACAATAGTTGAATCCATAGAAGAAGCACCGAATAATTGTGTTAAGCAATACTACATAAAAATTAAACAAAACACATACCAGGAATACATTTTTAAAAAACCAACATAGTCCTCATCGGAGAAGGAATAAATACAACCATAATAGCAAGTAACAATGGGGGTTCTCGGGAATGGCTTCACAGCCCACAACATCACCTTTAGAAATGATGTTATACTGAATAAACATCAAATACTGATAGACGAGTACACACAAATTTGACTTCCTTCTATAGATGTTGTTTCGATGGTTATCAAGACACCCTATATACAAAAAGCAACCGTCACTTTTATTGGAATTGCGAAATTTACAGCACAATAAACTATATTTGCAGTGGCAGGACGACTTTATTTTAAAACTACATAATTCAAGTACACGTTTCATAAGCTAGACTATGTAATACAAACACAACACAACAGAGAGAACTTAAGAACACTCCAACTGGAGTCGTGCTTTAAAATTGCACTTTAAAGGCTAACCAAGATTTGAACAATGTTGCCACATATTTAGGTCGACCATGAGGTGAATTCTCTCGGACAATGATAATAAAAAATTACACAGCCAACTTGATAAATCCTAAAGGATGAATTGCATCTACAATAAATATATTGTCTGACATCCATGTTATCTAGAGTACAAAATATAGAATTGGATGTTGTTACAGGAGGAAATGTGACATGAGCATTATGTAACGACCGGGTTCTGTCGTTACAAAAATGTCAACGGGGAAAAATTTGGGGTCGGAAAAACTTTTTCGTATTTGTATTTTTCCAACCTTGTCTAGATTTGGACAAAATCAGAGTCCTTGAGGTGTGGGGAAATTTGGTAACAATCGGCCGAGTTATTTTTGATTTTGATTGCATGAGTAGTTAGATAACGTGTTAAGGAAACCGTACGACTTTATGGAACTGAATTCGGGCGAGAAGAACTTTCGGAATCGATCTTAGCGCAAATGGTATTTTCTGATTGACGTGGGTTAAAAGTGTGTTGTGAAAAGGGAATTTTGGAATTCTTTAAATAGCTTTCTGGTTCCAGTTGTGCCGCCTTGGCGGGAGGTTGGTCGCTATGGCGGGGTCGCTACAGCGGGATATGGTGCACTGTGGCGGGTACTGCGAGACTTCAAATCATTGGTGAAAGATGGATAACTCATTGGTTCAAGAATGCCTCTTTAGCGGGAATTTGGGTCACTCTGGCGCCTCCGCTACAGCGGGTGAGAGCCGCTGTGGCGGGCCAGACGAGATTTAATGTCGTTAATAAACCCCTAAAACGACCTTATTTGGCACTTTTCGACTTTTAGAGCCAAGGAACAACCCCCAGGCGACTCATACTCGTTTTTCACCATTCTTGAGGCTAAAGGTAAGTTTTTCACTCCTCGAATCAGTTTCTCGATCCGTAAAACGTAAGAGAATGGGTGAATATTGTTGGGGGAGGATTTTGTTATAGATTCTATGGTGGAAACAACCCTAAATTGGATAATTGGGATAATAGGTCGATCTAGGGTTCATAGAATTATTAGTAATTTGGGTGATTAATGATTGTTTATCGATTCCCATATTATATTAATTGTTTGTAAACCAAGAACTAGCGGAACGAATTCGAAAAGGGAAGGATTAAGTTTCTTATTGTTTCAAGCTTGTTTCGAGGTAGGTGAGGTTGTGATTCTATGTTTGTGTGATGTATGCTTATTCTTGCTTCATTATGATACTTGTGTATGTATTAATGTTGCAATGTTCACTACAAGAAAAACAGTCTCTAAGGAAGGGAAATCTGGTCCTAGAAAGTCCAAATACGGTCCCAAATAGTCTTTTGAGACGGGAAAAGGCTAGTCGCCACCTGTCCTAAAATGCTTCTTCGCTAAAGGTTAATTGGGACGGGTTCCTTTAACTGGTCGCTAAATGTGTTTAACGACGGAATCAAAGCTGGTCGCCAAAGTACTTTTAGAGACTACATATCTCGTCCCAAATAGATGATTTTCTTCTTTGAAAGCTAGTCCTTTTTTTGTCATTAAACCCTTTAGAGACTAGCAACGAACTCGTCCTAGAATACTCTTTAGGGACGAACAACTACCTCGTCCTAGATTACTTTTTCTTTACGAGCAACCACATCGTCCTAGATTGTTTTTCGCGACAAGAAACACCTCGTCCTAGATGAACCTTTAGAGACAAGAAACTATCTCGTCTTAGCAGAACTTTTCTACGAGCAAAATTTTTGGTCTCTAATTGACAACCAATGATTATGGATCTTCATGTCACAAAAGTATTATAAGTTCTACCAATAAAAATAAGATTGCTACGGTAAATCTTTATACAAAAGGCAAATATAAATATAAAATAGGTAAACATCGCATAGTGTTAATTTCAATATTTAATTAACAATTTTGTTTTAGCAAATTAACAATATCCCAAGCTAAACTACGATTTCATGTTTTGCACAACTTTCCTAGCAAAGTAATAATGGTCGTGTGCATATTCTAAACTTGCATCTTGACTTGTAGCTTCATTCTTCACAAAACAACTCTAAAATTCACCAAGGGTAATCCAGAATATCAACAAGCTGCAAGAACATAAGAAAAAATGATTAACAAAACTTTGAGATGCATTCACCAAAATCCAATCTATATCGAAAGTACAAATTCAGTGTCATAAGCTAGCACAAATGGATAAATTCTCCACCAAGAAGATTTATATTATGTTTTAAGGGAAACAAGTTGTTGCAGAGGAACTAAACAAGCATGATATATATTACTGTTTCAGCTATAAACCACCAGGTTATTATTGTAGAAGGGGAAACAAACAAGTTATCATTGTTTTCTTCTCATCATTAATCCTTGTAGGAGCCAAACAATCTCAAACTATGTGCCTGCAATTGTACATGTAGAAAATTAAAAAACAGAGATAAAGAAGGCAATGATTTTTTAAGCAATTCTAATGATACATGTTAGTCCTTGACTGTTGAAGAAGTTAGTTTTGAAACTTGGTGCTTTTGTAGAAACTCTACATGCACAAGATGAGTCTAATAGCTTCACTGTTAAAACACCTACATTGGCTACCAATAGCTACCAAAAAGGAGAGGGTTATGACATTTAGCGAGTTACTTGATCCTCTAAACCAGATAAAGGTGCAACTCAAATCTCTCTTTTGCTGGACTTTAGGCTGAGAGATTCGATATATGGATGGGAAACTTGATGTAAAGCAGCAACAGAGAGTGATGTCAAAGTTCTTCTTGCATCGATAAAAGCCTATTCATAAGGGGTAAGTCTTATAGGGCCGAGAGTTTCTGTATATTGCTAGGATGTTGTTACTTCTTCTTTCCTGACATTTTTATCTTGTAATCTGATTCATAGTGGACAAAGCATAATTTATTTGTTGTGCTTTATCATCTAACTCTTACTTTAGTCCCAACTTTCACTTACAATTCTATTCAGAGAACTTTTGGAGTAAGAAGTATATAACTTTACTACTGCTTATCGTAATAGGTTGAGTATAATGGTTCTTTCACTTAAATATGCTTGCACACAAGAAGCAACAATTTCCAAGACATATAAAAGGCTAAAACTTAATGTGTATCAGTTTTCCAATTTCTGTCTAAGGAAGAAATGACACAAACATTAAAATAACTCGGAAAACCTGATGAATTTCAGATGTGGTAGCTATTACTACTGTTCTAGCTGCTAAAAGGTTAAAACTTAATGTGTATCAGTTTTCAAATTTCTATCTAGAGAAGAAACGACAAAAAACATTAAAATAATTTGAAACAACTGAAGCATTTCAAATGTGGTAGCTATCACTACTGTTGTAGCTACTAAAAGGCTAAAACTGAATGCGTATCAGTTTTCCAATTTCTGTCTAAGGAAGAAATGACACAAACATTAAAATAACTCGGAAAACCTGATGAATTTCAGATGTGGTAGCTATTACTAATGTTCTCATGTTATCAATAGTACTCATCTAAAGACTAATCAATATCAATAACATAATTCTATTTGCTCGAATTTTTCTCCGTTTTATCAACAAAATCAGCTCTATCCCAGCATATGTATAATGATTCATATATAGCATTATTGAATTTGTCATCTATATATAAACACCTTGGAGATGCCCAATATCAAAACCATTTTCCTTTATCAATCCAACAAACAAAAAATTCTCCAATATGTATCCTGAATCATAACATAAATAACTCAAGTTGTAAAGCGTTGGTCCAATAACTAAGGGCCAAAGTCTATAAACTGTTAATTTCATCAATGATCATTTCTAGTTATATTGAGCATTACCTGTATATAGATGATCAAACAGCCACCGGCTAAGATAAAAAAAATCACCAACAAAGAACCTCAGAAGTGAAGAAATTCCTCTAAACACGATCAATCATATAAGAGTTCAGCCATACACTAAATGCTTAAACGACTATCCGCAAATATAGTTTGGTAAATTGTTACTTACTTGGTCAGCAAAAAAAGTCAATGGTCACTCAAATGATACGGGTGATGTCGTATGTGGGTTATGCGATTGTTGAGCAGCAAAGAGTTCTTTCATTTTTCTTATTTCTTTCAGCTCATCTTCTATGGTAGACAAGCGATCATTCAACTATTTATTTTCCTCATGTCCTTTGCCTTTACTCCACCCCCAAAGCCAAATACATGGCTATGGGTTTGACGTCCACAACACTTTTCTACAATCTCTATGCTAGGCAGAGATGGCTCAACATTTAGTATTTCTTCGATTTGAGCTTGCAAAACATATTCAGCATTTAGTATTTCTTCGATTTGAGCTTGCAAAACATAAAAAAGTATATTTCAACTGATTCAATAATAATTTGAAGTAATTTACATATTGAATTTACCAAACGCACATGTTTTTCAATTGCTTCTGGTTCAACAAGCATGCTATCATTCTTACGAGTCTCAAAGAATATAGCTCGATTTTCTGCAATTCTATTGCTCCTCGCCTGTATTGTTATGTAAAACAGTCATATCTAAGAAAACTTACTAAGTTTAAAAAAAATTTCACATCTAAATATCACGATGAGTTGCAAAATGGATACTTAAAAAATATAGGCTATTAGATCTCTAGGTATACCTGGATACTTTCGGAACAAAAATGTTCCTTAACTAACCACTCCCATTCCTTCTTTTCTACTCCCTTTGGAATATTCTTAAGAGCATGAACAATTGGCTTATTCTTCACATAAGTAGCGTGCAAATATCCTCTCCATTTGTTCCATAACTCATTCATCCATCCAAATATATGATCATGATGATCATCGAAGTAGACACTCTCAAATTTATCCTACAAAAGGAGACTTGAACATTGTGTGTCAACTATACAAAAAGTATGTATAAAATTGAGAAAGAAAAAGATGTGCAACAATGGTTAATATTGGAAATATAAGAAAACTAAGTTATGATTCATCAAGTTAAACATTGGATAGTAGTTACACAAGTGTAGTCTTCTTAGTAGATATCCTTCGTTTTATCATTTTGATTAGTTGATTAGATTCATGTAATATTTAACAGACAGCAGAAAAACTTGAATATAAACATAATGATGATGTAATTCATAATCGTACCTCAATAGCTGCCCACATGTGATCCAACTTTTGTTGCTTAATGTCCCTCCACGATGGTACTCCCAATGGAAACATATTACCGTCACAATTTTTTTTCCCAAGTGCCTCAAAAATAGATTGCTATTTGTTCCAACTGTTCAATTATTGTAAAATATTACTTTCAACTTCTTTCCAACTTCAAGTGATGCGACTTCTTTACACTTGTTGCTCCCTCAAACTCTTTTTACCTTTCTAGGATTAGATGATCCTATAGTTGTATAATTCTTTATGGTGATACCAAAAAGTATAATTTTGAATTATTTCATATACTTTCAAATGTGTATCAATCATCTCAGGAGTTTCTAATGTTGTACTACATCTGTAACATGGACATTGTATTTTATCTTCTTCTTTTGATCCCTGAAAAGCATAATCCAAAAGCTATTTCACCCCAACTAAATAGGCTTGGTCGACCTGATTATCAAGAGAAAGCTGCATCCATTGCTTACTAGGTGCCATAACCTTGGAGAACACATAAAAATAGATTAAGAAAATATAAACGATAAGAAAAAACATAAAATGCACACAGCTTGTGATTTTGTAACTAGTACATTAAGTTATCAAAATTAAATTCAATCTATTATTTACAACTTACAATATGTTATTTACAGATATTTTGTAATTTTTAAGATGCACACGACTTACAATCTGTTATTTATAGTCATTTTGCTAAATTTGTCGAGCTTGAGTTTTACAAGAATGGAAGAATATGTGGTACAACTGTAAGAACATTTCTTCTTGAAAGATCTCGAGTTTGTAAAGATTCAAACCTAAAGAGTACTATGATTCAAAATTAAAGAGTACTATCATTGTATCTACCTTCTATATAAGGAACCACATGAAGTATAACTGTAAGAACTCAATTGCATGTTTAACCTTCTAAAAGATAATTACAATATGTTTTTACAGCTTTTTTGATAAATTTGTGGTGATTGAGTTTGATTGGAATGGACAAATATATGGTGCAACTATAAGAACGTATCTCTTAAAAGATCTCAAGTTTGCTAAGTTTGAAACTCAAATGGAACTATCACTATTTCTACCTTCTATGTTCAGCACCACATGACGTAATTTGTATCAGTTATGTTGCTTCTTACATCTTTTGTGAGTTCGAGTTAATTTGATTGTAAGAAAATATGATTGATTCCTTAGACATACACAAAACACTATAATATGATCCATTTACAGTAGATAATAATTCAATGGTGCTTTTGTAATTACTAATCTATTTTAGTTAGATAGAAATCTTTTTAAGAATTAGTTGCACGTGGCTATATATTTGGTTCAGTTTTAATAACTGCAGCCACTTTCTAGCATGCTTTGTTAGTCTTAAAAGGTAAACAATCGTTCACTTGTAATTCCGAATAAATTTCTCGAGTCCAATACAAATCCCTATATCTTCTCTCTGAACATTGTCTTAATGCATGACCTATGAGTGCCTCTGTTTAAGAGTAGTTCACTGTTTTGTTTCTTAGGAACATTTGCTTCTCTTAGGACTGATCTCATTCGTTTTTGGGATCTTATCACACTACAAACTTTAATATACTTCAAAAAAAATTAACCAGCTAATCTCAGAGAAGAAGAGTAATTCAAACAAGTAGTGTAACTCAAACAAATCAAATATAAAGAAGAAGAAAAAATCAGGTCCAAAAAGAGGAGTCTTATGTGAAACTTGAACAAATAGAAAATAGCTACTGATTCAGTTTTACAAGAACGGAAAAAAATATGGTGCAAATGCTAGAACGTATCTTCTTGGAAAATCTTGAGTTTTCCAAGTTTTGAAACCTAAATGAAACTATTGTTGTTTCTACATACAATGTACATCATATACAAGAGGTAATTTGCATCATTTCTATGTGTTCCTTCATGTTTCATCAGCTGGAGTGAATTTCACCGTAAAAATTTGATTGATTCTTTAGGAACACACTATACACTAAGCTATAAAAATAAAACAATCAACAAATCAAATTTAGTGCAGAAAAAAAAAACTCGCAGAAGAGGATGCATTGTTAAGATACAAGTAGACAGAAATTAGAGAACCAGTTAGAAAATTATGAAAGAGTGCTTTAAAAAACTATTAGAATGTATTTTTATTGAAAGCTATTAAGTTTTCCAAGTTTCAGATGCAAATAAAACTATCACTCTTTCAACCTTTTATGTGCAACACCACATGAGGTCTTTTACATTAGTTCTAATGTGTTTTATATAGTTCATCAGCTTCAGACCCAAACGAAACTATAACTTAATTCTTTAAGGACTGATTCTAGAGATGTACACTTTTCCAGGTTATGCCTAGCATTAAAGATAATAACATTTTCCAAGGAAGATATGATGATGCCTAGCAAACGACGCCAATTCGATATAATATTCCTTTCTTCATCTCTGTTAGAAATAAAAGTTGTTGCTTCCTTGTTTTTTCATTAATTCTTACTGTGGTCTTCTGACAGAAATTTCTGGAATTGTTATTACAATTGAGTTTGATTGTTGTTGAGAATGTAACTATTTTGTTTATAGGTATATGGCTAAGAAGTGTATTGTACTACCTTCACTTAAATTGTTAGAAATGTTTTAGACCCTATTGGTATAGCTTACCTGAACGTGCAAGTGCAATCAGTCTTTGGTGGTAATTAGAAAGAATACGAATAATGTCTACTTTTTGTGTAATTTTTTCCCTAACACAACTCCCTGGAACCTTAGAGCACATCCACCTAAGTGAAACTAATCAAACACAAAGCTGAAAAATCACACTACAAAACTGAATCTTCTTTAAGAAAAAGATCAGCAGCTAGTCTAACTGAACAAGAGTTCAAACAAGAAAAGATATAACTCGAACAAGACAAACAAATAATCGACCTTACAGATGAAATCAAATCAACTCATAGTAAGTGGAGGCATACCTGAGATTCGGGTGAATAGAAGATAGAGATTGAGGTGAGTTCAATCCTACGAAGACCTCTGCTTTCTATGTTCTGAGAAAACACAGAGACCTCGGTTGCGTTTCCTGCTAGGCAGCACAGAGACTTCGGTTACGTTTCCTGCTAGGCAGACCACTGATTTCTCTGTTTTGAGAAAACACAGATTTTAATTTTAGTTGAGAGATAAATTGAGATCGTTGTGAGGGAAGATGATTGTTAGGGAAGATCTTTGCTAGGGTTTTTTTATTTCAGCATATCTTTTTTTCTTTTCAGTTTAGAATTGTAATAATTACTTTTAGGCGCCTAATTTTGGTGAAAAAAGATGAATTTTTTTTTACATTTCAATTCCCTCCTTTCAATATATATTTCTCAAGACCCTTAAATTTTGATTTGGGGCCAGTCACTACTTTTTCTAGAGACTAGATTTAGTACCTTCACAAAAACATACGGAATTAAAGACCAAAATAAAATCTCGTCCCAATACATCTACTTTTAGAGACGGGATTATTGACTCGTCCATAAATATTGGTCTTAAATAAAGCTTTTTCTTGTAGTGGTTGATCACACTTGTTGTAAATGATATAGATGAATATCATTGCTATGAATTCATGACTTAAATGTATGATCTTGATGATGTACTTGCGTTTGTGATTATGATGTGTGAATGGGATCGGATTGCAACATTCCGGCATGCTAACTGTTTGGGTTTGGGTTCCATGAGAGGATCAATGATGTGATGATAAATGTGAAATGCGTTGTTGATTCTTCATGTTGATGATGTTGTATATGTTGATATATATGCATGTGATTATAATGTTGTTTGACTTGCTTATGTTGCACTAGTGGGATAGCTGTGTGATCTTATCAGTACACTGTGGTTGTGTACTGATTCTGCACTTACTCTTATTTTTGTTAAGTACATGGCATCTTCACGCGACTATTGATAGACCTCTCTTAGAAGATCAGTGATCGTCGCTTCGAATTCAAGGGTGAGCCAATTCTTCCAGGCTGTCATGGAATTCTCTTTCGTTTATGTCCATCATTTTCGGACTTAGATATTTTTTCTAGTTAGTTGATTAGTTCATTAGTTGGGGATGTATCCCTTCTTGTTTAGACTTGGATATTTTGTTTAGATGTTTTGGTACATTAACTTTCAGATTCTAGGTTTTTTGTTCCGCATTTGTTTAGTTAATTAACTTGCTTCCATAACTTAATTGCCTTAGTTTTGTTTTAGTTGCTTAGTTTGGGTTGTAGTAGTGGTTTTCCCACCGGAGTGTTAGTGTGGGTGCCAATCACGACGGTCTGGGTCGTGACAAAGTTGGTATCAGAGCCTAGGTTCGTTGATCTCGATGTACCGAAATGAGTCTAATAGAGTCTCGCAGAACAGTACGGGGACGCCTTTACTTTTCTTCGAGAGGCTATAGGACTTTAGGAAATCTCTATTTTTCTCTTGTCTCCTTTCGTGCTATGACTTGATTCGAATTGGTATCTGGCGATTCGAATTGGTATCTAACGTCTTTCACTCTTCTGTTCGCAGATGGTTAATACTGGGTATAACGGTATTAGGCCCGTAGCTCCTATCAATGCTCCAGCTGAGGAATCTGCAGCTTGAGGTTGCGGTCGAGGTAGAGGAAGAGCTAAAGGTAGAGGTCGTGGGAGAGTAGCGCCTGCTATGAATAATGTACCGATAGATAATGTTCCTATGAATGAAAACCCTCATGCGCATAATGAAGAGATAGAAGAGGATATTGAGGTTAAAGATGCTGAGGAAAATAGACAAGAGGAAGAGGTGCTAGCAAAGACTGCGGTTGTTCCTCCCATCGATCCTCTGTTAGCTCAGCAGATTATGGCGTTCTTGAAAGGGTTGGCTGGTCCTGGAGTGCTTCTATCTGCTCAAGCAACTCAAACTTTTACTAATCCTCCTGTTGCTAGCACTGCGCCCAAGACGGGTGGAAATGTAGGTACTGATGCTTTTTTCTGTCCTTTGTTGGGTTCTGTTATGACTGGGAACGAGCATGATATGTTGACTAAGTTTCTAAAGCTTAACCCTCCGGTATTTCTTGGTTCTGAGACTGAAAATGCTTATGAGTTTATCTTAGACTATTATGAGAGGCTGTATAAATTGGGTATTGTTCACCAACATGGAGTTGAGTTCGTGTCTTTCTAATTTCAAGGTGAGGCCAAGCAATGGTGGAGAGCTTATATGAAGTTCAGATCTTCTACCTTACCTCCACTTACTTGGACCCAATTTCATGCTATGTTTCTAGAAAAGTACGTGCCCAGAACTTTGAGGGACCGCAAGAAGGATAAATTTATGGCTTTAGAACAAGGTGGTATGTATGTGGCTACTTATGAGGCCAAGTTCCATGCTTTATCCAGATATGCTACGCAGTTAGTTACTACTGAGAAGGAGAGGATCCAGTTGTTTAATAGAGGTTTGAATTCTGAGTTGCAAGTATTATCTGTTCATATGACTTCTGCAGGGAGGAATTTTAATGAGGTGACATACTATGTTAAGAAAGTGGAGGGGGTGAGGCGAGACGGTCAATCTAAGGCTTGGGCAAAAAGGGCAAATAATTCAGGTAACTTTCAAGGCTCTTACTCTAAGGGGTCTGGAAGGCCAACACTTGCAGCCAAGTTAATTCAGTCTGATATGCCCGCCTCTACAGGTAACTACTCGGGAACTCCATCTCATAATTTTCAGGATAGTCAGAGTGTCGTGCCTTCGACGGGCAGCATACCATCTTTTGATCGTACTTGCTACAACTGTGGTGAACCTAAGCATATGAGGAAAGATTGTCCCCACCCATGTATATTAGATTTCGTGCAGTAGCAGTAGTCTAGAGCAGTGATACCCGCGGGGAACGGTAATAATAGTAGAGGATTTCCACAAGGTGGCGAGGAGGTAATCAGCGAAGCCGTGGAGGTAGAGGAAGTGGTAATGGTAATGGAGGTAGGGGTAATGCGCAACCCGACAGGGAAGTAGCTCGACAAGATGATAGGGCTTAATGTTATTCTTTTCCGGGCAAGAATGAGGCAGAGGCATCCGACGCGAGATCACATGTACTATTCTTGTCTATGACCGGATGGCTAATGTGTTATTTGATCCGAGTTCTACTTATTCATATGTATCTGTGAGATTTGCCTCTGATTTTGAGATGATATGTGATATTCTTGACGACCCTATTTGTGTTTCTACCCCAGTTGGAGAGTCAGTCATAGTTACCCATGTCTATCGTGCTTGTCTTATTGTGTTTATGGGTTTTCAGACTTGGGCTGATTTGGTGATTTTGGATATGATTGACTTTGACATAATCTTAGGCATGAATTGGTTGTCCCCCTATTATGCCGTGCTTAATTGTAATACTAAGTCTATAACTCTAGAAATTTCGGAAAGGGAAAAATTAGAGTGGGAAGGGGTGTACAAGCCTAAGCAAGTTAAGATTATATCCTCCATTCGAGCTAGTAAATTAGTAGAGCAGGGTTGTTTGGCATAGTTGGCTCATGTTAGGGATGTTGAGATTGAGGCTCCATCCACTGGGTCTATTCATGTGGTATCTGAATTTAGTGAAGTGTTTCCTAATGACATTCTTGGTATGCCTTCGGATAGAGATATAGATTTTTACATTGATTTACAGCCTGGTACTCGTCCCATTTCTATCCTTTAATATCGCATGGCTCCGACAGAATTAAGAGAGCTTAAGGCTCAAATCTAAGAGCTCATTGATAAGGGATTTATTCGCCCTAGTGCTTCCCCATGGGGTGCTCCAGTTTTGTTTGTTAAGAAGAAGGATGGTAGTATGAGAATGTGTATAGATTATCAACAATTAAATAGAGTCACTATTCGGAATAGGTACCCTTTGCCTAGAATAGATGATCTTTTTGACCAATTTCAAGGTGCAGCGGTTTTCTCTAAGATTGATCTAAGATCAGGTTTCCGTCAATTGAAAATTAGGCCTGAGGATGTGCCTAAGACGACGTTTAGAACTCGCTATGGGCACTATGAGTTTTTGGTTATGTCTTTTGGTTTGACCAATGCGCCTGCAGCTTTCATGAGTTTGATGAATGGTGTGTTCAAACCATTTCTTGATTCATTCATTATAGTTTTTATTAATGATATTTTGGTTTATTCAAAAAGTGAGGAAGAGCATGCCAACCATTTTTGTAGTGTTTTGGGCCTTCTTGGGAAGCAAAAGCTTTATGCTAAATTTTCCAAGTGTGAATTTTGGTTGAAATCGGTTGCATTTTTTGGGCATGTAGTTTCGAAAGAGGGGGTAATGGTAGATCCTCGAAAGATTGATGCGGTTAAGAATTGGGTCCGACCAAGTTCGGTGACAGAAGTTATGAGTTTTGTGGGGTTCGCTAGCTATTATCGTGAATTTGTGAAAAATTTTACTTCTATTGCCACTCACTTGACTAACTTGACCAAAAAGGAGATACCATTTGAATGGATTGAAAAGTTCAAGACTCTCTTGACCACTGCGCCCATTCTAGCATTACCGGTGAAAAGTGAAGACTTTATTATTTATTGTGATGCTTCACATTCTGGTTTGGGTGTTGTGTTGATGCAGGATAAAAATGTTACAGCTTATGCTTCGCGTCAATTGAAGGTGCATGAGAGGAATTATCCAACACATGATTTAGAGTTGGCGGCGGTAGTATTTGCTCTTAAGATCTGGCGGCATTACCTTTATGGTGTTAAGTGTGAAGTGTTTACTGATCATCGTAGTTTGCAGCATGTGTTCACTCAAAAGGATCTGAATTTGAGACAGCGAAGATGGATGGAGTTACTCAAAGAATATGATGTGACCATTCAATACCATCCAGGTAAGGCTAATGTTGTGGCAGACGCTTTGAGTTGAAAAGCGGTAAGTATGGGTAGCTTAGCTTACTTGAGTGTAACCAAGCGACCTTTGGCCAAAGAAATTCAGACCTTAGAATCTAAGTTCATGCAGTTGGGCATCTCTGAAAAAAGGTGGGGTGTTAGCTAGCATTGAAGTTAAGGTCACATTCATTGAGGAGATCAAGGCCAAACAATTTGAGGATGAAAATTTGAACGAACTCAAGGAGAAGGCGAATGATAAGGCACAAGAGACCACTCTTGATGCGGATGGTGTACTCAGTGTTAAGGGGAGGATTTGTGTTCCTCGAATTGATGACTTGATTTAAAAATTATTGGCAGAATCTCATGGTTCGCGATATTCTTTTCATTCGGGTGTGACCAAGATGTATAGAGT
The DNA here is from genome assembly GCF_000226075.1 of Solanum tuberosum. Classification (NCBI taxonomy): domain Eukaryota; kingdom Viridiplantae; phylum Streptophyta; class Magnoliopsida; order Solanales; family Solanaceae; genus Solanum; species Solanum tuberosum. The sequence continues at coordinate 249,552 of NW_006239132.1, forward strand.
TCTGAAACGAATTTATTGGTGGTCGGGCATAAAGAAAGACATAGAGGAGTTTGTGGTGAAGTGTCAAAATTGCCAACAAGTGAAATATGAGCATCAAAGGCCTATAAGTTTACTTCAAAAAATGTCAATTCCGGAATGGAAGTGGGAAATAATAGCTATGGATTTTGTGGTTGATCTTCCCAAGACTTTGGGGAAGTTTGATTCTATTTGGGTAGTGGTTGATAGATTGACTAAGTCAGCCCATTTCATTCCGGTAAGAACAGTTTATAACGCTGAACAATTGGCTAAGGTGTATGTGAAAGAGATAGTGAGGTTGCATGGGGTGCCCCTTTCATTCATCTCAGATCGTGGTACCCAATTCACTTCCAAGTTTTGTAGGAAATTGCATGATGAATTGGGCACACAACTCACTTTTAGTACAACCTTTCATCCATAGACGGATGGACAATCGGAGTGGACTATTCAAGTATTAGAAGACATGTTGAGGGCATGTGTGATTGATTTTGGAGGACATTGGGATAAATTCATACCTTTGTGTGAGTTCTCCTATAATAATAGTTATCACTCCAGCATTGATATGGCACCATTTGAAGCATTATATGGAAGGGATGTAGGGTCACCCATAGGTTGGTTCAAGGCTGGAGATATGAAACCTTTAGGGGTTGATTTAGTGAAGGATGCTTAAGATAAGGTGATAAGTAAACTTCTAGCAGCCCAGAGTAGACATAAGAAGTATGCAGATCATAAGGTAAGAGACATGGAATTTTAGACTGGTAACAACGTTCTTCTTAATGTATCACCCATGAAAGGGGTGATGAGATTTGGTAAGAAGGGCAAGTTAAGTCCGCGATATATTGGTCCCTTTGAGGTTCTTGAATGTGTAGGGCCGGTGGCGTATAGATTGGCTCTACCCCTAATCTATTCGGTGTTCATCCGATATTCATGTGTCTATGTTGAAGGGATATCATGGTGACAGAGATTATATTATTAAGTGAGACTCAATTGTGCTAAACAAAGACCTCCAATATAAGGAGGAATCGATTGCTATTCTTGATCGTGATGTGTGTAAGTTGAGGACCAAGGAGATTAAGTCCATGAAAGTTCAATGGAAGCATCGTCCAGTTGAGGAAGCTACTTGGGAATCGAGAGGGACATGCAAGACAAGTATCCCTAATTGTTCGTCGAATCAGGTACTACTTCATTCTTTCCTTAGCCTACTGTTCCTAAGTTTTGTCACTCGAGAACGAGTGATGGGTAAATTGGTATCTATTGTAAGGACCGGGTTTCATCATTACAAAAATGCGAACGGGGGAAAATTTGGGGCCGGAAAAACTTTTTCGTAGTATTTGATTTTCCCAACCTTGTCCAGATTTGGACGAAATTGGAGTCCTTGAGGTGTGGGGAAATCTGGTAACAATTGGGCAAGTTGTTTTTGATTTTGATTGCATGAGTAGTTAGATAACGCGTTAAGGAAACCGTATGACTTTACGGAACTGAATTCGGGCAAGTAGAACTTTCGGAATCGATCTTAGCGTAAATGGTATTTTCTGATTGACTTGGGTTAGAAGTGTGTTGTGAAAGGGGAATTTTGAAATTCTTTAAATAGCTCTCTGGTTTCGTTTGTGCCGCCTTGGTGGGAGGTTGGTCGCTATGGCGGGGCCGCTACAGCGAGATATGGGGTGTTGTGGTGGGTACAACGAGACTTAAAATTGTAGGTGAAAGATGGATAGCTCACTGGTTCAAGAATGCCGCTCTGTCGGGAATTTGGGTCTCTCTGGGGCCGCCGCTACAACGAGGTGAGGGACGTTGTGGTGGGCCAGATGTGACTTAATGTCGTTAATAAATCCCTAAAACAACCTTATTTGGCACTTTTTTACTTTTAGAGCTAAGGAACGACCCCCCAGGCGACTCATATTCACTTTTCACCATTCTTGAGGCTAAAGGTAAGTTTTTTCACTCCCTGAATCCATTTCTCGATCCGTAGAACGTAATAGAATAGGTGAATATTGTTGGGGGAGGGTTTTGTTATAGATTCTATGATGGAAACAACCCTAAATTGGATAATTTGGATCATGGGTTGATCTAGGGTTCATAGAATTGTTAGTAATTCGGGTAATTAGTGATTGTTTATTGATTCCCATATTATATTAATTGTTTGTTGACCAAGAACAAGCGGAACGAATTTGGAAAGGGAAGGATAAAGTTTCTTAGGGTTTCAAGCTTGTTTCGAGGTAGGTGATGGTTGTGATTCTATGATTGTGTGATGTATGCTTGTTCTTGCTT
>NW_006239132.1:252105-257703 GCF_000226075.1 Solanum tuberosum
GGTTGCCACGTTCCGGCATGCTAACTATTTGGGTTTGGGTTCCATGAGAGGATCAATGATGTGATGATAAATGTGAAATGATTGTAGATTCTTCATGTTGATGATGTTGTATATGTTGATATATATGCATGTGATTATAATGTTGTTTGACTTGCTTATGTTGCACTAGTGGGATAGTTGCGTGATATTACCAGTACATTGTGGATGTGTACTGATTCTGCACTTGCTCTTATTTTTGTTGAGTACAGGGCATCTTCACGCGACTATATTAACAGACCTCGCTTATAAGATCAGTGATCGTCGCTTCGAATTCAAGGGTGAGTCAATTCTTCCGGGCTGCCATGGGATTATCTTTCGTCTATGTCCATCATTTCCGGACTTAGATATTTGTTCTCGTTAGTTGATTAGTTCATTAGTTGGGGATGTATCCCTTCTTGTTTAGACTTGGATCTTTTGTTTAGATGTTTTGGTACATTGACTTTCAGATTCTAGGTTGTATGTTCCGCATTTGTTTAGTTAATTAACTTACTTCCGTAACTTAATTGCCTTAGTTTTGTTTTAGTTGCTTAGTTTGGGTTGTAGCAGTGGTTCTCCCACCGGAGTGTTAGTGTGGGTGCCAATAACAACGATCTGGATCGTGACACATTCATTACTAGTGATCTGAATATTATATCAAATTTCAATGTCAAACACTTTAGTAATGCTCACAAGTGGATTTCAGCCAATATTCCACACTTTATTATATTATCATGTGTTAAAGTAATTTATGATTGTCATTACCCCACGAATCAAGCAGTAGTTGAGTAATTTATGATGTCTTTTTTTTTTTTTTTTTTTTGTATATTTTGAATATAGCCTGGACCATATTCTGACACTTTTCATACTCGTTATGTTTGAGAGGCTTTACATACACCATACTCATGCCTTCTTTTATTCTACTCTTATAGAAAAGTGAGTTAACTTTGTGGTATCAACAACTCGCTTGGTGTTACTTTTTATTTGTAGGTGATATTTTGTCATTTAATGATGGTTGTTAGTATATATATATTTTTGTTTATTCCACTGTAATGATCCGGTAGGTTATTTTTGAGAATTTTAAACTATTCGTTTAACTTGAATTAATTAATTGATGAATAATTGTAGATAAATGACTTAATCGATAGTTAATAGGCTAAAGTGATAATTTATTTAAGACCCTATACCATTTAGCCTATATTTAATAAAATAAGTGAGTTAAATTTATCACTTTTAGTACATAATTAATTGAGAAAATAAGTAAAAACGGAAAGAAGGAACGAACAAGGGTTTCTGCATCGCAAGTTGCGAACTGCAAGTGAGATTTCAAATTGAAACTCTTTGGACACGTAATGAATTGTTAATTCATGAAGCAATTAATATGTTTTCACGGGGAGGATAAGGAGTAGCATATTGATTTTAGAAGCTATTGCTGCTTTCAATTAATGTTGCTGCATGTGGGTTCTTTGAATTTGGGGGACAAGTTTTAGTGGGTAATTGTATTAGGTAATTATTGAAATGATTATAAGGTAGTCATAAGGTGATAGTTGGTAGATGATAGTGGGGTGATTGGCTCATATTGAAAATATTGCAAAATCTTTCATGTAAGTTTGAATGATGTTACTGTTCTTTAATTGATATACATGTTAGTCCGTAGGTTGATTTTTAGTGTTTCTCCAGATTCTTTATTATTATTATTATTATATTATAATTCGAGTTTCGCTATATTAAGATAAGAAAGTAATTATTGGTGTATTATATCATACGAGAATTATTAGAGTTGATATTGGAAAAATTGAGACTTAACCCTAGGCTTGAAACTTAAGAACTTGATTTTTGGCTTGGGTGGGTTTTTGGGTCAAGGTTAAACATATAGCAACATGGGTGTTGTTAGTTTTGAAATCTTATTGTGGTCATTAATGTGAATAGATTGCTTTGAGTTGGAAGTACAACGAAAGGGGAAGCTCAAGTCCGGGAGCGAATTCTTGATTGATTGAGGCAAGTGGATTCTAAACTCTTGTTAAGTGTATAGAATTCGTGTATTTCCTTGTAATATGTGTTTAGGGGTAATGAGACTTGGTGATGGGTTGACTTGACCACATTGATTAATTCTAGTGATGAAAAAGGGGTAATAAAAGGTAATGTGATTAATTATTTGTGTGTGATGTGTTGAGAATGGTTTGAAAGACTTTGTTGAAGGACATTTTTCGGATAAAAAAGATTAAAAATGGAATAGACCATGGGTAAGGGCGAGGGATGGGGGTCTCGTACCAATGGTGTGACGGGCATTGGTATGAGTACCGATGTTATAAAGGGAAAGTTTATTCCTATAGAATGCAGATTGTAATCCGAGAATGCCAAAGCATATGGGCATTAGCTGATATATTATTGACTTGATTTATTATGTATGATTGTGTTCTTTATTGAACCCGTATACTTGTGATAGCTGAAGTGATTACATATCATATTGATATTTGATTTAGATTCATTATCCCTTTTATTGAAATCATTTTGTGCACATGCATTGACATGAGATTGATGTATAATTTGGACACGTGGAGTTCGTTCGTGCGAAATTTGTTTGATTTATGATAGTGCATTCAGATCGTCCGCACAGGCACGTGAAGATCGTCCGTGTCGGTATATGGACCTCGCGAGTCCCCCATGGGTCATGAACTCTCGATGTATTTTCGAGGAGTATCATGTATATACGGTTGAGAGAGTACTTGGTATTCTGAGGCATATCATTTCATGGTGTCATATTGCATTGCATACCATGACATCCTTCATTCTTGATTATTATGTGTTTTATTGGCGGTTGGAAAGCACTTGATATTTGATTACCTCTACTTTGATGAACTTGATCTTGTGTGTTGCTGATATTGTGTGTGCCTTTTTGTGGAAGTTGTGATTGATGAATATTGAGTTGTTGTTGAAGATATGTAATTTGTAAACCATGAACTGTTAGGTTGAGCTGGTTTTATGCAGGTTGTAGTTATGGAGGTTCGGTTGGTGTGTAAGGAGTACCCGTATTCTATCCCCTTAGCTTGTGTTTAGAGGTTTACTTGCTGAGTACTGTGTGGTTTGGTACTCACCCCTTGCTTCTACAATTTTTGTAGGTTATGAGCCTGGATTTTTGTGTAGTTTTCATTCTCTTCTTTTATGAGGCTTCTTATGGAGGTTTGTGAGGTAGCTGCTTGTCATTTCAACGGACCTTCTTACTCCTATTTATGATCTTGTTCTATTCTAGAAACAATGTCATTTGAGACTTGTGTTTTTTCTTTGAATCAATTGTAATACTTTAGAGGCTTGTACACGTGACAACCAGATTATGGGGTATTTTTGAGTTTATTATAAAATTTTCGCATTTTATCATAATAGTTGAGTTTTAGGCTGACTTGTTTTGGTGGGATAAGACGAGTGTCATCACGTCCATTTTTGGTTCGTGACAAACATGCATAATATTAGGAGATCCACAAAATTATTTATGCACAATTACTAATTGTTCTATTCTTTCATATTATTTGTTTTTTTTTTTTTACACTCTTTAAAAGTTCATAAATAAGAAGAATATTTTTACTAATTTACTTTTTAACTCTTTTTAATACTTTCTCCGGTTTACTTATACTTATCAGAGTTGGATTTGACACATTTATTAAGAAAATAATGATTGACATGACTATTTTACCAGTCTATCCCTAATAATTGATATTTATTATTAAGTCTTGAAAAATAATTTGAGGAATAAGTAATTAATATTATGTATAAAACATGAAAAAACACTATCTTTTCTTGATATTAACTATCAAAATTTGAACCCTTCATTTTATTTATGAAAGATCGAACACTCATCAAATCGTTGACCTGAACTCGAAATTATATAACTATAACAAATCCTATTTGAATCAATTGAATTATAATTTAACAAATATTATTTAAATTAATTGAATTATAATTCAACAAATTTTATTTAAATTAATCTAATTATAATTATTTTTATTACTATATCATTTTCCATAATCCTCTAGTATTCTGTAAAAGCTTATGATGTAGCCTTGTATGACTTTTATGATTATTCATAGTGTTGGTCCGCTCGATCCCACCAAGAATTTAGGGCGTGACATATTTTTAGCTAAAATGCGATGTTTGGAGATTTATATATTTATTGAATTTAACTCGAGATTACTTATAGAAAGATAATAGGCGAAATGATCTGATGGACCCCTATACTTGTACGCGTTTTTATTATTGACTCTTCTACTTAACCATTTATCAATTGAACCCTTAAACTCATTAAAACATAATATATCAAATCCTTCTAATCATTGACCATGCTTATGTGACATTAAAATGAATGAATTGGAGAGAAAGTGTAGCCATACACATGTAAAGGCAAGTGAAGAACATATTTAAATTTTAAAATTATAAAATAATATTAATTTTTTTTTAAAAAAGTTCTTCTTCCCCTCACCTCACCTTCTTTAGTCATCCCCCACCCCACCCCAACCTTCCTTTTCAACCCACCCGCCACCCCAATCCCCCTTTTTCAGCCATCCCAAACCCCATATCCGTCCCAACCCTCTTTCAGGCTTCAACTATCCCCCCACTCCATCTTTGCCTTAACTCCCATTTTCAGTCACCCCCAACCAATTAGTAGACCCAATTCTTCTTCTTTTTCATTTTTGAAATTTCAATTTTAGTTTCACCAAATACCACCATTAAAGAGTAAAATTTTCAAATACAAAAGATTCACAAAGGAAGAAAAAGAAAAGGAAATAAAGGAAGATTAATTTAGATCTAATTTAAGATTCAAGATTTTCTTTTCAAGACTTTCTTTTTCGATGTTCCTCTTTTTTTGTATGAAGACAAGTTTAAATGGAAGAAAAAGAGACTATGAGAGTGTAGGTGGTGGTGGTGATTGCAGTTGCTGGTCGGAGAGGTGGACAGAAGTTGGAGGAAGGTGAGAGAAATAAGAATTTACTTTAATGAATTATTTTACCTTTTATTTAATATTTTGATTAATAATTTAGAAAAATCGTTAATAAAGATAACTATGATGTGTTATTAATTTATGTGACATGGATTTGACATGTCATCTATTTAAGGGGGAATGGACTACACACATGATAGAAGGGGTTTAAAAATCATCGTTTGATTGAGTTTAAGGGTTAAGTTGGTAAAGAGTTAAGTAGAAGTGTCACGACCAGAGCCTACACCTTGGACGTGGCTGACACTCGAAGACCATTGCTGGTCCCCAAGCGAACCCTCATCCTGGTTGACTACAAGCGGAAAACTGATTCAAGCATACAAAGCTTAAAAACTGAAATAAAAGTTCATAAAACTTAAATACAAACTTTAAGTCCAAAGAAAACTCTGTATAATAAAATATATACAACTTGCCATGAAAAGGCAACTTTAGTCTTTAAAATATTTAACAAAATAAATGAAGACTTCTAAAACTCTATTGTCTATCTATGAAGCCACTAAATGACAATGATGGAAGTCTGGACAATACCCATGACCTCCTAACAACTGAAAGTAAATGGAATCCTCCGGAAGTAATGAGGCCCACCATAGCTAACT
>NW_006239132.1:257897-258519 GCF_000226075.1 Solanum tuberosum
GCAAGGATACAACATAACTCTGAAATGTTTGTAAAAATACAAATAACTGTGTATATAAAAATATAATAACTTATGTTAGAGTTTCTCTAACCGACAACCATCACGCTGCTAGCGCATCCTATACCAGGCCAAATGTATAGGACCTGAACTACTAATGGATCCACTAGTCTATGTGAAAAGGGTTCATCTAAAAAATATGACCCTTTTCTACCCATGATGGCTACATAGTTTATGGGGGGATGTGAGTTGTCTGAACTCTCCCCCCATATCCGTGCTCAATACTACTCCCAAAAATATACTAGCTCTTATGTTTTAAAAACATACTTCTTTCTGCTGATTTGAGATAATTGCTCAAAAACTTAGCTCAAATGCTACTTTGGAAATCTCAGTTTCCTCTCTTGCTTCATTTAGAAAGCGAATACTCTTTTATGAAAACTAGCCCGAAAGCTTTTTGAAAATCTCAGTTTCCGTTCTTATTTAAATGTGAAAACATTTATAAACTCTTTGGGAATACTTAGTCCCATATACTTTTGAAGAAAAGGACTTCAAACTTTACTCTTTACTCTTTACTGAACTCAAAACTTAAGTCTTAAAACAAAGTTAAAACATTTGTAAAAGACTT
>NW_006239132.1:258691-259220 GCF_000226075.1 Solanum tuberosum
AACTCAAGAACTTCAATGATACTACTCACTTAAAAAATGCTCAACTTAGACGGTTCATGCGGAATTATGAGCATGGACTACTCAACTCAAGGACTCAAAGATACTTCTTATCTCAAGATTGTTCGACTTATAATGTTCATGCGGAATTATGGGCGTGAACAACTCAACTCATGGACTTCATGGGTAATAGGTAATAGTCCCATGATTAGGAATGTAATCTCAAAATGAGTTAGAAACTCAATACTTAAGACTTAGGATCTGAAGATATTTACTCCTCTCATAGATACTCAACTTCTGGAGTTCATGCGGAATTTAATGGCATGAACGACTTGACTCGTAGGTCTACATAACATTATGGAACTCATGATACAACTCTTCTCATTCTCTGAATTACTTCCTCAAACTTATTTCAAATCGATAGTTGATCTCAAAGGATTCACAATTGAACTCAAAGACTTTCTTGAACTCTACTCTTAACTCTCTCTTGAATGTGAATTATGAATTCAAGAGTTATGGTTCACGATATGAA
>NW_006239132.1:259438-293210 GCF_000226075.1 Solanum tuberosum
CTTTAATTGGATAGGTTATGGCTCACGTAACTCTTAATATTCTAAGAGATATGGTCGTTTAAAGTTGACCCAAGCAGAATCTTACATTAAAACTTAATGAAACTTCAAGAACACTTATTAAGTACTCATCAAGAACTTAAATCCTTAAATTTCAAGAACGAAATTATGCTGAATAATATCATGATTGGCGTGTGGGTGAAAGAACCCAACACTATGGAAGCTTACATACCTCTTAGGGATCAAACCCATGGCGACAATCCGCAATAACTCTCAAGAACGTCGACAAACGCCTTCATCCTTTCCTCTTTTTCTCCTCTTCTCTCTTCTTTTCTCTTCTTGAACTCTCAACTAAAACCCTAGGCGTAAACTAGGATTGTAAAACTGAACCTACTCAGATTATACCCTTAAAATATTACTAAAAATGAATTAAATCTAGATTGGGTAAGGAAAAGACCAAAATACCCCTTACTATTTCCGGTTTTGACTTTCCTTAACTGGACAGCCTAACTTCAAAGGCCATAGCTCACTCATCCGACCTCGAAACTTATCAAACTCAGCGGCGTTGGAAAGATAATTCAAAGATCTTTCCTACGGTAACTGGTAGAACGCCTAAATCATCCTGATCTAGGAGTTATGGTTGTTTGAAGTCAACCCAGAACTCATACTTAGCTTAACTTGTAAAATTTTCAGATTTTGCTAATTTCAATTTAATTCTTTTTGGTAACTCAAGGTGCTACATCTAGTGACCTTAACGCTTAAAGAAATTTTTAATGTCTTGGCAAAAATCTCACGCACTACGATGAATTGTTCGAGTCTTAGTTCGAAAAAATTTCTGGGGTGTTACAAGAAGGATCCACAATACAAACGCATACAAGTATAGGGGTTCATTAGATCATACTTTACTATTATATAGAAGTGGCTAGAAACATATAATTAATTGTCGGTCGATATTTTGATAAAGAAAGTAATATACATTATTTGAAATGACTTAAAAAGTACTATAAATCACAATAATTAATAACTTAATTTATTTTAAAGGCATATAAAATATTTAAATGATTCTCAAAATTTTATAAGTTCCACATTAATTGGGCTAGAGGGAGTAACATATATTATTTGAAAATGCATAAGAAATACCATCCTAATTTACATGACACTTTTTTTATTTTGCCTTGTCTAAAAAACTAGATATGTATAATTTTAAAAGAACAATTATGACTTTTTTCTTTTATAGTTTGATTATCATAGACAAATATTGTTGCTATACAATACAAACGGGATAATCTATAATAATATTGTCAAACTATTTTTATAAATACATAAAAAAAATTCGAAGTACAAATGTCATGATAAGTATGTCATTAGAATTTCTCTTATGCTCAATTACGGTACCCCCGGCCGGTAGAATTTGAGATTAAGGAGAGGGAGCTACACGAGCACTTGCAAGAGAGCGAGCTGCAAATCATAATAAGCTCTATTATAAAGTCATAAGATGACATTCATTTTCTAAAATGACTGTGGTATCTCATGATGAAATTTGGGTAGGTAGAAACTAAACTATATATTTTTTTTTGTATATGTATACTGAAATTTTCCTCATATCAATGACTTCATTACTTCATAAAAAAAAAGACTTCCTCGAAGGAATAATATTTCTCTAAATGGATGTGTAATGATTATGCAATCACTGGTATTCATAAGTGTGTTGTCATAATAGCAAAAATTACAGGCTTTCACTAATTTGTTAAGATCTATAAGAAGAACAATTGTTCTAGGCTTAATCATGTTTAATAATTGTGTCTGAATCGTACACATGTTCTATCGATAAAGTCTTTCGTCATGCTTATGTATGCCTAAACAATATACATAATAGGAAGTACGTACTTGTATAGTCTTTGTGAGTATTGTCCCAATTTATTTGTATATTACATGTGTTCACAGTTGAAATTGAAGTAGGAACAAATTTGAGCCGATTTTTTTTCTTTTTGCATTGCTCTGTATGTCATTGTTATGAAAATCCTTAAGAGAATAAAGAAGTGATGTGGTTTGTCAGTCTCCTCTATTTGCTTTGGCAGTGAAAATTTAGAATAAGAATAATCTGAAAACTAATGTGTTTAACAACTTCACATGAAATAAACAAACGTACATTATTTGTAAAAAAAAAACATACAATGATATATATAAATGCATTAAACATTATCCGCCGTCCACTAAATGTCTCAAAACTTTGCTATTTATTTATTCTAAATTAAACATATAGGACATTCATACAAAGGGCGGTTAGATATTTAAATGACTAATTAACTCTTTTAGGTCTTCCTACATTAAAGACATTTGTTCTCACGCCACAACTGTTTATTTTTATTTGTTTTAGACTTATAGTTTTTTAACTTATAATAATAATATAAATAGTATGAACAATCCTAAACATATTCCTTAATACTATGATATTAAATAGATATATTTCTCGATAGGTTTGAACTATTATGTTAAAGTAAAAATAGTGATTTTCTAAAGAAAAAATAGAAATTATCCATTCCACTGAAAATAAATAATTTAGTAAGAACGAAAAGTAAAAGAGATTAAAGGGAGAGAAAAGAAAAAGGTTGGGAGAGTTGAGAAAACTTAGGTTGGGAGTGAAATGAGGATACACATCTTTTTCTTATGAATATCATTAAAAAACATATTACTGTTAAAAACAGTAGAAAAGAGGTATATGATATGCCTCGACAACTAGATCTTCTTAATAAATGGACTATTCCTAAAATCCAGCCCAAGGTTATATACCAAATGGGTACTTTTAAAAAAATGAGATATAAACAAATTGTTAAAATCACCGAAGAAAATATTACTGTGAATTCTGATCATGGTACTTTTAGATTATTGTCTGAAAGTGATTTTGCCCCTTATAGAGAAAATTATAGATTTATGCATATTGGTTTGGTTCAAGTTGTTTTAAGCCCCTCACTCTAAGAGGCTTATCAGAGAGCTTTATAGTAGCTCTGAGGGATGGCAGAAATCAGAATTGAAAAGAATTCCTTATAGGGACAGTTCAAACTAGTTTGGCCTATGGCCCTGTTTATTTTAATGTCTATCCTAATTTGCAAATTTATGAGAATTCGCTAAATACTTTAATATTAAGTATAAAATTGCATGGTTATGATTATTTGCCTGGTACAGAGGTTATATGTATTTGTTATAGAATTTACTATAAGCCAGTATATACTTTAAATCCTATGTGTAAAATTATGAATTTTAAAAATGAAACAATTTTGATAGAAACAAATTTTAGTAAGTCTAAAGTTATAACTAGAAGGCCTATTAAATGGGATGAAATTGATTTTCCTAAGGAGTGGGTGATCGAAGAGGCAATCCCATCCAAAAATAATATAAATCATGATATTTCTGATAGTGAGCAAACTCCTGATGGGACAGTGAGAATCAAATTCACTAACCAAAATTTATTAATGAGTTATGCTGATAATATAGGTTTTCCTTCAAGAATGCTTAGATCTAACTCATCTTATATATCTCCTGTTGATTATATTGTTGATATGCCTTCTATAGCGTCGACTTCTCAGATTAGAGATAATTCTAGAGTATCCACTTCTTATATGAAAGAAGGACAGAGAGTTGATAATATCAAGATTGAAAATCATATAGTTACTCCTGATATGGACCCTACTTTGTCTTAAATGGACTTTTCAAATGATTTATATGGGATAGATCAAAACTTATTGATTTTAGACCGGGGTCGCGGATAAGAAAGAAAATTTCAAATGAATTTTTCCAGTCCAAATGGGAATCATTTAGAAAATGGTTTTTCAAAAGTTTTGATAACAATCAACAAACATTCTTCCAAGAAGAATTTTATAATGATCTTTCTAAAGCAAATAAAGCTATTGCTTTTGTACCATGGTTTGTGACGAAATATGTTTATAACTATATTTCTATGTTAGAACAAGATTATAAATTATCTGATGGTACAATTACCAAATCTCTACTACCTCCTCAACAATCTTTTCAAATTGAAAAAGATAATAGGACTGTATATCTTACTGCATTTGCAAAGTTGTTTGATGATAATGACACTACTCTTATTACTTCTAAGCATGTTAAAACTTTAATACGATAAAATAATTACACAAATATTTATGTGGGCATTTAGGAGAGCACATTCTTTCTTTACATGATAAAATTAGTCATTTATGTTTTGAATTAGAAAAGTCTAAAATCCCTGATAAAGAAAAGGAGAAGGCTACTCCTACTATTCAACCCTCTCCAAAAATCAAGGACATTAAATTATCAAAACTTGATAATATTGAAAGGTTTCAGGGGTTAAATATTAATCCCCTCCAACTAAGTGAAAGTGATATCACTGATAAGAATAATATTCCAGATGAGATTAACAAAATCTCGGAGAAACATGCTAGAAAATCGGTACAGAGGATGTATTACTATCCTAGGCCAACTCCTCAAGATATTCTCCTAGTGGAGCAAGAATATTACGTCTCCAATAGTTTTAGTTGGACAGAAATTCATGAGTGGAATATAGATAGGTTTACTGATAGGCAAATTTATATCCTGGCTCATAGAATTCTTATGTATAGTACGATCTGTAAGGCAAACAAGAATTCTGAAAAGGATACAGCCAACATGATTATTGCCGAATTTACAGGCCAAATGTAGTTTACACCTTGGTCCTAACCATTATAGAACATTTTTCTGGAAGATGGTCAGATAATAGTGAAACCATTAGGACAATGCTCTAAGACCTTAGATGTAAAACTCTTACATCATTTAGGTGGTACAAGGATGTCTTCCTATCTAGAGTTATGAAACTACCTGAATGTAATAACTCCCACTGGAAGTCCAAGTTTATAGATGGACTCCCTGCATTATTTGCATAAAGGGTTAGAAAAGCCCTTAGAGGAGATGGGGTGAGTATTAATTACGATGACTATACTTATGGAAAACTTGTAAGTGTTTGCACCCAAGAAGGTCTCTCTTTGTTCAACGAGATCAAGTTGAACCAACAAATTAAAAGATATCATCTGAATGAGAGACAACAATTAGGAGAATTTTGTGAACAATTCACAATCAATATGCCTGAATCCTCTAAGAAGTCTAGTAGACATAGAGGAAAAAGAGATTATAAGAAAAAACCTCATAGGCAGTACAGAAAAATGAATAATCAAATGTCTGCCACAAATGTGGTAGAATAGATCATTATGCAAGGGATTGCAAGGTCAAGGATAACATTAAAAGCCTTGACCTAAAGGATAATATTAAAGATTCTTTATATAAAATCCTCCTCAATTCTTCTTCAAAAAATTCAAGTCCTGACAATAGTGACGGAGAGGAATCATTTACAAGTGAAGACCTAAAAGTCCTTCATGAAGAAGACTGTATGGCCACATGTATATAGTACATAGATATTTTTGAATTTAAATTTTAGAATTAGAAAATAGAGCCACATGTACATATAGTACATATATTTTAAAATTTTAAATCTTAAATTTTTATAATGTAGCCACATATATGATTATTTTACGACTTATAGAATTTTTTATTAAAATAAATATGAAATATCAAATTTGCCTTGATTATATGAAATACCGATATTGTCCTTAGTCATTCTAATGTTACCTTAATTTCCATACCAAACTTCACAAAAAGTTTTCCAATTCAAAAGCAATGAAATAAATCTTGCAAAAATGATAAACTTTTGATATATGATTGGCTATAGATTAATGATTGTGTTGAATATGATCAATTACTAAAAGGACAGTAAACACATGTATGATCAAGATGTTTTCTTCTATTAATACTTTATAAAAATATTTTTAATTTAAAATAAATCATGCTTGAATTGTGTAAACTATTTTGATTTATCAATTCTCATACAATTTTATATATGAGCAAATCATAGTTCATAAATAAAACATAGAAATATAGTAAGATGTCACATTGATATATCACACATATCTATATTCTTTTATAAATAAATATTTATAATCATAAACTTTCAAATACACATGATTATATAAAGATCAATTAGTCAATAATAGTAATAACTAATTAATGATTTATATTTTGATTTTTTAAAAACTACTATTTAAATAAAAAATAGTCATTTTTAGTAAACATAATAAAATAGATTAAATTTGCAGAAATTTGACATCATAAATGGAATAAAAATTTATACTAATATACCATGAAATGAGACTAATTATTACTCCATATATTTAAGAAATAATCATGATTGAAAAATTTGGAATCCACATTAAATGTCACAATATTGGGATACACTTGGTATTTTAGTAAAGATGTTTGGATGTTTTTGTTTTGTATAATTATGACCAATTTTACTCTAATTTGAAAATTCTGTTCGGAGTGTCACCTCCGAATGGGCCCTGCAGAGTGGATCCAGATTTAGTCGAGCTCCAATGTGGGCTCCGGACACCGGGTGGGAAATCAAAAGAAAAAAAAAGGTTTTACTCGAATTTGTCGTGGTTCTTTTTATGCTCTATCAAATAATAAATTAAAAATTATAATTTAATAAATTACTTTTTATTCTTTCGTCTCAAATCAATATACTACTCACTCAATTTCAATTTGTTTATCTTACATTTTAGTCTATTCCTTAAAACATGTCTTTTTTTCTTTTTAGTAATTCTTTAATTTTAACATTCTACGTGACATTTTAATACCACAAAATTAAGGAGTATTTTAATACATTCAATATATTTTTTATTTAAGACTATAAAATTGAAATGTCTTCTTTACTCTTTTTAAAAAAATTTATGTCCAGTGAAAATAGAACAAACAAAAAAAAAGTATTGTTTTTATCACACTAATCTCATTGTATATTTATATTTAACGTATTAGAGAAAAATAAAATTTATACTCTCGTTAGTTATATTATGAATTGAAGTGAAGGAGTAGCAACTCCCAGAAAATGTATATGATATTAAATGTCAGGTTTTGAGAAAAACTCTTATGATAAGAGTGACAGCTGACAAGTGACAACCATTTGAAGACATACTTGGGCCCACATTTTTAGATGGTACACAAGATTTTTTCAACCTTTTCAATGGAAACTACGTGGTCATTTCAGCTTACTGTAACTTGAATGATTTTTTTTCAAAAATTTAACATTTTTTCTGTATATTGTACAACTTCTTGAAGCTAGAATTTTTGTTAATTTACGGAACTACCCTTGGTTGTCCTCCTCATCACATTTCTATATAATAAAAATATCATATTTATATAATTAAAAGTAACTTAATTTTAAAATTCTTTTTTTTACTCAAATATCTTAACTTTATTTTAGATTGCAAACTTTTTTAAAATTTCTTTACTTTCTCACTTAGGTGCTACAAATTATAGGGGTGTTCACCGGTTGATTTGGACCAATAATTGATCATAGTCAAATTAAATCAAATCAAATCAAAACCACTTTAATGCATTTGAATAAAAACAAACCAAATTAAATATAATATATATTTATTGGTTAGGTTCATTTTTGGTTTGGATCGATTTTTACCTAACCATAAACACCCTACCAATGAGGGAATATTATATGCAGAATCTATCGGTGGCCCCCTAAAGTTGGCACAATTTTTCACTTAAACACTTTAACTAGGATTTGTTCATTCTAGACACTCATAGTAAGGTTCTATTGTGTCATTTTGACACTTTTTAAACAATCAACAAAACTTTTAAAGAGAGTGTAACACACTCACAAAGATAATGAATTAAATAAAGACATGTGGCATATACACCTAACAAAAAATCTTATGAGTAAAAATTTATTTTTAAAACTATTTAGTTGATTACTAAAAGAAAAAGTATATTTCAGTAATTAAAATAAAAAACAAAAAAAAATTGCAGCATCCTCCATCTTTTACTTTTTTTCTCTCCACAGTCCACACACATTGAGGAGAAGAAGAAAGGCGGTGAATTCATTCTTTAATAATGTCAAAGTCTCCATTTTTATAACACAATTCATTTTTTATATGAAAACACCAATTTTTGGTCTATAATTTTGTGTGTGGGTTATGAAATTTGGTGTTTCTTTTGTTTTGGTTGTTAATAAGGAAGAGATTGTCGGATTTTATGGTAAAAATGGTGAGAAGATTTTTCCGGCGATAGTTGATAAACAATCTATGAAGAGATTGCCGGATTTTATGGTGAAAATGTAAAGAAGATGACAGTATATTTTCAAGTATTTGTATTTTCTTTTATTTAAATAAAAAAGTAATTTTTTTTTTGCAAAATTCAAGTTTGTCACGCGCTCAAAACGAATACATCACACATAATGTGTCAACTCAGCAAAAAGTGTCAATCTAACACAATATAACTTTACTTTGAGTGTCTAAAATAACAAGCACTGGTTGAAGTGTCTAAGTGAAAATTGATGTCAACTTTAATGGGTCACGGTTGGATTCAGCCAATATTATATAATGCAACTTGCAACATACGCGCACATAAACAAACAACATAGCATTTATTTTACTTTACTACTTTACTAATAAGAAAAGATTACACCACTCCCTAAATATTCTTTTCTATAGCTGCTACTTTTCATTGTAGCTAATCAATAATCACACTAGAGAAAAATGGGATCTCAAGGTACAATCGATTCATTCATTCATGTTTTTCTCATATCATTTCCTGGTCAAGGACATGTCAATCCATTACTTCGACTTGGCAAACGCCTCGCCTCGAAAGGTGTTCTGGTTACCTTTTGCGCACCTGAATGTGTAGGCAAGGACATGAGAGAAGCCAACAAGAACATAATTAGTGATGAGCCAACTCCTTATGGAGATGGTTTCATTAGATTTGAGTTTTTCAATGGATGGGAGTACACTCAGCCTAAAGAGAATCGCCAGCTCGAAACAGAGCTGGCGAATCTTGAATCTTTAGGCAGGGTACTACTCCCTGAAATGATAAAACAGAACGAAGCCAATGGACGTCCTGTTTCATGTCTAATCAACAATCCATTTCTTCCATGGGTATGTGATGTAGCTAAAAGCCTTGATATACCTTGTGCTGTCCTTTGGGTACAATCTTGTGCTAGTTTTTCTGCTTATTATCACTATCATTTCAATCTTGCAAATTTCCCAAATGAATCAAATCCAAACATTGATGTTCACTTACCTAACATGCCAATTCTCAAATGGGATGAACTTCCTAGTTTCTTGCTCCCATCTAATCCATTTCCTGTCTTAGCAAATGTCGTTTCGAGACAATTCAATTACCTATCTAACCCCATTCGTATTTTCATCGAGTCATTTGAAGAGCTCGAACAAGATATAGTGAACTACATGTCCAATTTTTTTCCCATGAAGACTGTTGGTCCATTACTAGTCGATGAAGATTCAAAAATCGGAGAAAATATTCGTGCTGACTTAGTGAAGGCTGATAGTTCCATCACTCAATGGCTCAATTCCATGCCACCATCTTCAGTTGTTTACATTTCTTTTGGAAGTATCGTTGTTCCGAGCCAGGAACAAGTCGATGAAATTGCCTATGGGTTACTGAATTCGGGGTTAAATTTCCTGTGGATCATGAAGCCACCCCGAAAAAACTCATCCTTCCTCTCAGTGGTATTGCCACAAGGCTATTTGGACAAAATTGGGGATAAAGGAAAAATTGTGGAATGGTGTTTGCAAGAAGAGGTTTTAGCACATCCGTCTTTAGCCTGTTTCCTGACTCATTGTGGATGGAATTCATCAATGGAGGCCATTGTGAATGGCGTCCCTATCGTGGCATTTCCACAATGGGGTGATCAAGTCACCAATGCTAAGTACTTAGTGGATGAATTCAAAATAGGCATAAGACTTTCCAGAGGTGTGACAGAGAAGAGGATTATTCCTCGATACGAAGTTGAACAATCTTTGCGCGAGGTGTCCATTGGTCCTAAGGCCGCGGAGATGAAATCAAATGCATTGAATTGGAAGAAGAAAGCCGCGGAGGCAGTGGCGGAAGGTGGTTCATCCGATCAGAATTTGCAGTCGTTTATTGATGAGCTTATAACACTACAAAAAAATTGCCAAGTTAGAACCTCTATGCATTTAGTGTAACCTTTTTATGTAACAAACACACTTTTGTTTATTACATATGTAATCATGAGGCCTTTAAGCCAAATTTGTTGCTTTTAATCAACCAAAGGTCGTGTGTAAGTTTATTTTCAGTACTAGATGGTTCTTCCCGGTGCTCAGCACGGGCCCAACATTTTAAATTTTATGTAATTTTATTTGTTTAAATTTTTATTTTATAATTATTTAATCAATATTACTTATATATAAGGGAATACGTAGAGCAGCTTCCGATCGTAAGGGTATTTTAGGAGTTTCTTTGTTGCATTTGTAGAGCAGCTTCCGATCGTAAGGGTATTTTAGGAGTTTCTTTGTTGCATTTGTAGAGCAGCTTCCGATCGTAAGGGTATTTTAGGAGTTTCTTTGTTGCATTTGTAGAGCAGCTTCCGATCGTAAGGGTATTTTAGGAGTTTCTTTGTTGCATTTGTAGAGCAGCTTCCAGTGAGGGTATTTTAGGAATTAATAGTTACTTTAGTAAGGTAATTTCTTCTTTAGATTTCACAAAAAATCGAGAATAATTTATTGTCGCACAAATATATACTATATTTATTTTATAATTATTTAATCAATATTACTTAAAATGTACAATGTTTATAATATTTAAAGATATTTATTTTACGTTTAATAAAATGATTCATCATCATGGAAATATATTTATATAACTTATTTTAGATAGTGATCTACTATCAGACAAATATATAAGTTATTTCGAAATTTAAAATTATTCCATCAACATTACTTACAAAGTTAATTTTATAAACAAATATTGAGCTTCTGCAAGGCACAAATCTTTGCTACTAAGAATATACTACAGGCAGAATTTGAGGAGCTTATGGTTGTGCAGTTGTGTTGGTTGGGGTAATGAGCAGAGGTGTGCACTATTTGGATTAAATCGAAAAATTAAATCAAATCAAATCAAATTTTAGTTTTAATTGGCTTTTAGATTTTTTTTATTTGATTTTGGATTAACAATTTACTTTGTTTGGTTTTTTAGTTTGGTTTCAGATTTAGAAAAAAATATATATAAAAAAAAATAAAAAAAAAAAAATATATATATATATAAAGTTGGAGTTAATCACTTTTGTCCCTTTTAGTTTTTTTTCTTTCATTATGATTTAGCTTATTTTCAAATTGCAAATATAACTTTGATTATGTTTCTAGTTATTGACATAACGGAATAACCAAAATCGAAAAAAAAAAACAAACCGAAAAGAGAAAAATCAAACCAAATCAAATTTATTTTGATTCGGATCGGGTTACACTTCTTCAAACCAAAAATCAAAAAAAACGAATCGAATAGTACAAAAGCAAATCGAAAAATCGAATACACACTCCTAGTAATGCGGGCCATTTAAGTTAATTAACAGTTATTTTACTATGAGTTATTTCCTAAAGTAGCGTCGTTATGGTCTGAGTTAGGAATCACTCAACAGATTGATTCATTGGGTGCTTCTCCTATGCTGGCAATTCCAATTTGGTTGTCTAGCTTTGTAAAACTTTTGGGTGGTAGATTTATTCACCGCGTACCCGCATCAACCTTCTTTCCTTACTGTCTCTGGACTATTTGGTTGGCACGAAATAAATATATCTTCGAGAGACACCCTTTCTTAGTAACACCTTGGTCCATTGCGAACGTGGCAGGTGAGTACTGGTTCATGGCGAGGAATCCAAAACAAAAACGTAGTTCTGTGCACATGTATGTCAAGTGGAACCCGCCTGTGGATTCCAATATTATGCTTAATACAGATAGTGGTTTTGATTCTGCCTCAGGCTTATCAACCTTAGGAGGTGTTTTTAGGAATAGTGTCGGGGATTAGATTCTTGGATTTACAGGAACTTGTCCTACTTCAAAGCCTCTTGAGACAGAAATGCGGGCTCTGTTGCTAGGTCTCGCCTTAGCTCTGCAATATGAGATAATGCATCTGGAAATTAACATTGACTCACTACAGTTGGTGCACCTGCTAAACTCACCTTTGTTTCATGACTCTCCTTTGTTAATTGATTCCAGGTACCTCCTCCGTAGGATGGGTGATACACGGGTTAGTCATGTTTACAGGGAACAAAATAAACTAGCGGATGCTTTAGTTGCTGTCGCCATAACTACTATTTTTGTGGATAACAACACTATGCTGTTTTGGAACTCTCCAGCATCCTTGACGGATATTTTGCGGGCTGACAAGAATGGAGAGCTGTATAGTAGAAGAGTGCAGGTTGCGTCCCACTCCAGTAGGTTAATGTTTAATACTAGTTCGGCTAGGCAGGTTGTACATACATCATCTGCTAGTTCCGTTATTTCTGTAGTGGCACAGCCACAACTTTTGACCCTGTAAACTTTTTTTTTTTGGTTATATGCTATTTACTCCTTTCTGACCAAAAAAAAAAAAAAGACAACAATAAATTATTGTCGGGCTTTTTGTTGAAATGGACTAAAACTACTTTATATGGAAAATATATTATGCCCTCACAGCTCACAAGTCACATCAGTTTCCTATAAATAATTTTTAGATAATATTTTATTTATATATAGAAAAAAAAAAATAACCCACTGAGATTTTCCTAGCTATTAGCTAAGAGATCATCTCTCAAAAGTGTAGGACCTCAATAGCTAAGAGTTGCTATTTTTTTGGTTCAATAATTTAGGGTCTTTTGGTTATTGTTTAAGAGACATCTTACTCATGTATAAAAAATTGTATTAGCTTTATTATGTTTGGTAGAAGTTTTGTATTAGGTATAAAAGTCAACATAACTTATACCATGTTTGATTGGTAAGATTTTAAATGTTGTATAAAAGTTACTCATGTATTAATTCATGTATTAACACTACTAGAAAACTGTAAATTACCTCGAGATTTTACTTGGGAATTATTTTTGCAGAAATTTCCTATGAATTTTCATCCAAAAATATGAGATTCCTAAATTCTGGACTTTTTTACCTGCGAAAAATATTTCCCCTGAAAAATTGGTAGGTATATTTGGCGCTATTTTTGGAAAATTATTACCTGGAGAATTATTTGGAGCAAATAATTTGCAAGTACCATTTTCATAGGTAAAATCGCAAGTAATGAAAAAAAAACTATTTTTTAATTTGTTTGAAAGAAAATTTCTAAATAAACTTATTTGCCGATTCAGCTAGAAATAATTACTTAAAAAATTGTTTAGAAATAATTTTATATGTGGTATTACCTGGAGATTTATGCTCTACGAATTTTGTTGGGAATTTATTTCTTGAGGATTTACTTGGGAATTTTTTTACTTGTAGAATTACTTTGGGATTTTATTATTGTGAATTTGATTGGAGATTTTTGTGGAATGCATACTTGAACTTTTTTAAATATAATTTTACTGGAAGTTTTTGTTTTTTTTTAATCTAAGAACTTTTTTGAATATATCGTTTCATGATGCAGATACAGATATTCAGGGTTATCAGCAATGATTCTCAAGTGTCGATCATGTTCAGGGTGTAGGCTCGAGGTATAACATTATCTCATCAACAGGGTTCGACAACAAATGCATATAGAGGAGAACTCTTTATTGAATTTATTCAAGACCTCATAAAAAAAGTTTATTTTAAGCAACCTCCATGATAAGATAGACATTTTGAAAGGGAAAACTTTATTCTATGATCTTTTGAATATGAATTTTTGGGTTGTGATTGTCTAGTGGTCTCCCAATGAGGAGCAGTAGATAAGGATCCATTAGCATTAAGCGTCCAAAGAATCTAGCTAGTTATCTTTCAACCTGTTTAAAACTATCTTTATGGGATTCATAGCAGCTAACAAATGTAAGGATTGAGATTGTAAGATATTTCTTTCCCCAAAGGAGAGGATTTTTCCTTGTCAACCTGTCGTGTGTGATTGCAAAAACGTATTCAGGATTTTGAGATGATGGGTGTACTATTACAAAAAAGGTTAATCTAAATCCCAATTCGAAAGTCGAATTGGTCAAAATCCTTCTGAGTGCTCGACTATGTTGAGACGTTGGTTATCTCATAATCCTCTCTAGTCAATTTTTATCTCACGCAGAGACATCGTATCTCCGCGCATCGAATTACATGGTTAATTTCCTGATTGTTTTCTTGTTATCTTTCGTTGTATGTTTGGGATACATTTAATGTTTCAATATATTTCCTTATGTCAGTGTGCACATATTTTTTTGTCGGAGATGTCTAGATGATCATTTGTATGTTACAGTATTGATACAATGGAGACGAGTCGAGTTGAGGTAACAAGATTTGTAGTAACACAACAAAACAAAAAACAAAAAAAAAAAAATCTTGCCTTCTGTCACTACCTACTTATCTGATGAGCAGCTCAAACAGATCCATTGATCCAGCACCAGGGTTAGACTCAAAAGGTAAATTTTGTTTCAGCTCTAGTACAGGGGGGCTGAAAACTATATTTTAAAAAGAATATATGAATCAAAAATTTGCTTTATGTAATGTACTACGTCATATTTTCGATAATATTAAACCAAATCAAATGTCTCCAGGATGTATGATGGTCCATGAAAACCTCCTCTTGCTTTAGGCCCCTTAGTGCATGTCAAGACGGCCTATTCGGTAGAGTTGCCTCTGATCATGAACCTCCAGCTGCAGATGCAGCCTCAGCTTGCTTTTTCTTCTCCCGTTTTTTCTTGTTTTTCAATGCATTCTTGCTAAGCTCCCTACATTCATGTGAAATAAGGAAAAGACGTACAGTCACTCAACAGTTTTGAGGTTTGAACATCAAAAATATACCGAGAAAACTGGAAAAAGTATGAACATGTATCTTGAAAGCTTACCCTGAAGGACTTCCTCCAAATAACTGTCAAAATGAAACAGATGCATACTATCAGCACATTAGTTGTACAAACTAAATCGGGGGGGAATCAAAGATGAACTGGAAATAATGCATGGATGAACTTTCAGATGACAGTTTGACATATTTAGACTTTAGACATTCTGAAAGTAGCTCGTAAACCATCGCGTCATTACCACATTGCATGTTTATCATCACAGTGTTTCATGTAAAGTTAACTATATCATAATGCAGTTTTAACTTCTTTTTTGTGCAAAAGCTCTGTGTTGGGAATAACTTTTGGAGAAATCTTGAGAGAACCTATATTATTCACTGTGAATTCCTAGCTTAAGTATTTTTTATCCAAATCCTGAAAAGAACAGTCCATTCAGAAAAGCAGACTTTCAGTTCCGGAAGCCTTACAAAGCTTTTCTAATCTAAATGGGGGTAGAGATCAGTGAGCGAGAACATATTTGAAAAGTATAGGATTATCTCGCCAGAGCAAGAAGAAGAGAGAAGATCAAGCAAGAAGTGCCAAAATTCTAATATTTGATGAGTTCCAGCCGGTCAGCCCCACCTATAAGTACTATCTACTTTTAGTTAATAATGAAAATGAGTTACAATTAGATTCACAACTTGTACATTTTCTTCCGGAACCAGAGACTGTCTAACCTCACCTTTGTCATC
This sequence comes from Solanum tuberosum, assembly GCF_000226075.1. Classification (NCBI taxonomy): domain Eukaryota; kingdom Viridiplantae; phylum Streptophyta; class Magnoliopsida; order Solanales; family Solanaceae; genus Solanum; species Solanum tuberosum. Next base: position 275,007 of record NW_006239132.1, read on the forward strand.
TCGTTTTCCATTTTTCTGAAAAATAGTTATGTACCTGTTATTGCAGTCATTTAGCTATATTTTGCTCTATATCTCAAACAATCACTCCTATACCCAGAAACATACCATCAGACAGTTCATCGTCAAAGCCATTAATAGACGAAGTAAGCCTCCAAGAGAACCTTCACCTCTCTTTCGGCCATAACTTCCAGGTCCAAAAAGCAAGAAACCTCCTTCCTTATATTTAATACATGAAGATCCAAACTTATGCTACATCAGTTTTAGGTTCACAGGTTGTAAAAACCCTATTTTGCCAAGTGCAGGGTCAACGCAAACAAGTCATGTTGGACAGATTAAAAAGAGGGGTTTTTTAGAGCTTACTTCTGGTGGGTGCATGACGGAGTATACAAAGAAAGCAACAAACAAACAAACAAACAAAGAAAAAACAAAACAAAATAATGAAATCAAAAAAATACAAAAGCACAAAAATCAAAAAACAAAGAACTACGGTTAACAAGACTCACGATAGGTCAAAATGCAGTTTATGGAGCATAAATGAAGCAAACAAAAAAAATTGAGGGGCTATCCTGTTGCTGTACCATTGCACACTAGTTTGTACAGTTATTAATGCACATAAAATCCAATTAAAAATTGACATGGCATTAACCATTATGAGTATAATGTTGTCTCCAAAGAGGGGGTGTATGGGGTTAAGGTTACTTAGTCAAATTGTGATGCAGAATATCTTGACGATCCTTCTCAAAATATTCCTTGTCAAATAAAAGAATATCTTGACAATAGCAAAACCATTAAAAAACACCATTACTTTCTTGGAACCTGGCTACAATATAATCTTACAGGATGAGTACTTATAAGGGAACCAACTTCAAAAATATTATGGTTGCTGTATAAAAGATCGGTTTACTTCACAAAGATAATGGCTGTGCAGAAAACACCACTAGTGAATAATTCATCATATTTGAAACCTACCATATCATTAATATAATGTCGTTTAGACATTGTAATGGCATACTCATAACGTCAGTGTTCTCCATTGGGAAATGGGCATTAGAAAGAGATTTAATCAGCCAGTGTAAAAACTGGCCCAGGCATGACGTTCAGAATGCTGAAGAAAGTATTTTGTATAAGAATGTAGTTAAAAGCAACAGATTCATAGAGAATCTTCATATTGAATAGCAATTAAAAGCAACAGATTCATAGAAAATTTTCATATTGAATAGCAATCGCATGTTTTTACTGAACACACCTTGACTTGTCAAAAAGAAAAAAGTAATAAGTACTCAATAAAGTATCCATTCCATACCTCTGCTTGAACTACAGCAGCGGCCTTGGCATGAGGTGGACGATAAGCAGCAGGTTTTGCTGCAGGAGGATTGGCAGGTGTAGCTTTTGGAATGGCCTGAGCAGCTTTTGAAACAGCCTGTGTAGCTTTTGGAACGGCCTGGGTAGCTTTTGATCCTTTCCCTATAAAGACATTTTGGTTTCAGCTCCCATTATAATAAGTAAATGGGCATTACATCAAACTTTGTTACTAGATTTAAACAGGAGGAACCTGGCACTTTAGCTTCATCTATTTTCACCGAGCCAACTGCCTTCACAAGGTCTTCAATGCCACCAAATTTTTCAACTGATTCTGGCTTCCAATCAACCTGTCAGAGGAGTGAACAAAGAAGTAAGCAGGCAAAGCAAATTGGTTTGGGACCAGAAAAGAGAAAAAAGCAAATAAGTAAGACTATTATTAACCTGATACAATCTATCAAACATCTTCTTGAAGTACAATGATCCATTGTGGTGAAAGACTTTAACCCTTCAAAAGTATGAAAATAGGCATTAGCTATCATGTATTTGATTAATGAAGTTTCCAAATATATCTGCTTTCATAAACCTGGAAGTACACTCTCTCGTCCAACAAAGCCAACATAAAGCATGATCATTATTCACTAGCTTCTCATACCTTTAGAATCACTGAAGGCTTTTCAAACAAGATTATGAGTTCATGCAGTTACATTAGGGCCATAATTCAATAGATCCAACTTTTAGTAAGGAATATAGATGATAATTGCTATAACAATTGATATTAAACTTGCAGGTGGATTGACAACAACATACCCCGTGTAATCCCACAAGTGTGACCCTGGGAGGGTAAGATGTACGTAGACCTTTCCTCTACCTTTGTGGGGTAGAAAAGTTGTTTCCAATAGACCCTCGGCTCAAAAAGAGAAGCTATTCGGAGAAGGATAGCAAGAAAAGATGATAGCAAAATATCGAGATACAGAGCAAAATAAAGCAACAAATAGCAAAAAATCACTTTGAAGAAAAAGAGATTACAGGATTACTAAATTACTACTAATAATAACGAGAATAGGATATGGGGCTAGCCCCTTGCCTCTCCCACTCAATGGGCAACCACACTTGGCTACCTATTGACCTTCTACCGTAATCCTCCAACTCCATACCTATTTAAGGTCATGTCCTCAGTAAGCTGAAGTTGTGTAATGTCCTGTTTAATCACCTCCCCAATTCTTTTTCAGCCTATCTCTACCTATCCTAACTCTTGCTACATCCAACCTCTCACACCTCCTAACTGGCACATCCGTGCACCTCCTTTTCAAATAACTGAACCATCTCAATCTCACTTTCCTCAACTTTCCTCATCTTGTTCTCCCCGATTTTCACACCCACCTTGGCCCCAGATCATGTCTCTCCTAGTGTGTTCACACATCCATATGAGCATACTCATCTCCGCTACATTAATCTTCTGAATGTAGACGTTCTAACTGGTCAGCACTCTGCACATACAACATTGTTGGTCTAACCAACACTCTGTAGAACTTACCCTCAAGTCTTGGCGACACATTTGCAGGTGGATAAACATCAGCATAGAAAAAAGTTGACAACCAAATACAAGATTTAAAAAACTATTAAACCAATAGATTGAAAGAAATCAAGTGGTCTAGACAGTCATCAAGATATTCAAATATATTATAGACTGAAGCAAAATGCAGTAATTTAACACATTGAATTGTCTAATCATTGCAGAGGAAAAAAAGTTGTCTTGTCATTGCAAGCTACAAACTGAAATTTTATACATTTGGTTCTCAAGGTACCTTAGGCTTTAGAGTTTAGCCGAAGCACATTTTACACAAAAACAAAATCAGCAAAACATATGCATACCCATTATCAACTTGAAGGCGTGGAGCTGTTGTGGCAGTCATAAAGTATCGACCATCAGGAGACCATTCACTTGTCACTGACAATTCAGCCCTTGTAGTTCCAAGTTGCTTCTTTTCCCTGTAGTCCCAGAATGCCTGAAATCATGACTAATCACTTAAGAGCTAAGCTAAATGAGGAAGAAACTTCTAATTCAAGATCACAGGCAAGCATCACTTAGAATCAACTAAGATTTTATAGGAATTTTCTAAGCCTCAGGGTAGACATGGCAATACAGTCTTTTAGTTTTTTTTTTTGGCAAAGGTAACAGTTTTGTGAATAAATCTTCAGCACTAAAGGCTTGGATCCCAAATTTACATCATGGAGCTACATACAGTTGAGTATACTCAACAAAACTAAACTAGATCCTACTTCATCTTACAAAGAACCTAGGATATCTATAATAATTACAGGATCATCTACATACTCAGAATTGCACCAATAGCAAAAAGTGATAATGCAATTCATTTTAATCCTATGTAAAGGACTACTAATGCTCTCATAACAACTCAAGTTTCTCTCCTTCCATATGGTCCACCAAATCACTGTTGGGACAATTCTCCATCTGTTTTGGTTTCTACTGCCACTACCTTCATTGTTCCAACTTTCTATAGGCAGACTTGCCCTTCGTGGCATGGTCCAACTTGTGCCCCTGAAGCTAGTAAACAAGATCCAAAGTTGTCTAACCACCTATGTTGCTCTAACTCTTCAAAAATGTCATCAGGTGCATGTTGGATCCTTCAAAAGTAGTGCATTTTTGGAGTATCCGACACAGATGCAGCAACATTTTTGGAGAGTCCGAGTAACTTAGCTAACCACCCTGCAGTGAAGAAACACATGGTTGATTGTCTCGTCTCTGCCTGTTGCTCACAAAAAAAACATCTAGGACACATACGTATTCCCCTATTCATGAGATTCTCCTGAGTTAGTTCTGCCTCTTTTACTACCAACGATGTAAAGACTGCCACCTTATATGGAGTTTTGACTTTCCAGATAAGCTTCCAAGACAAAAATCTGAGTTGAGTCCCCATTTGATTCAGATTCTTGTAGGCAGAGCTAACTGTGAAGATACCTTTACTGTGATGAATCTACCTGAGAATGTCTTCTCCCTCTTCCAATCCTCCAATATGGTCTACGGTGCCATAAAATTCAGCTAGTTTATCCACCTCCCAATCTTGTATCATCCTTCTGTATGTTACGTTCCATCCATGGATGGACCAGACTTCTTGCACAGTGGCCTGTTGTTGCTGATTCAACAGATAGATGTCTGGAAAGAGCTGCTTGAGGCTGCCAATTCCTAACCACTTATCATCCCAAAACAAAATGTTCCTTTCATTGTTTACATTGAATCTAGTTCTTTGAAAGAAACTATGCCACACATTTCTGATTGATCTCCATAGGCAGAAGTCACTTCCTTAGTTTTCCAACAGTCTTTTAGTTTTGTTCAAATAACTATAGCATAATTGAAGGTCAAAGTGCAGATAGGCTGCACTTGCCAAAAGATGAGGCCAGTTCTACCACTAGAGTAAATATTCATATTTTCTCAGGAATGAAATCTTTTAACCTTACATGTCATCCTACATGCCAAACCTATGCTCTTTATAACTTGTAGTAACAATTCATATGTGAGTAAGAAAGATTTAACCCAACATTACATCAACCAGAATGGATTAGATGTTGATAACAGATCCATGGTCGAGTAGGAAATAGAGGTGACTTGAGATAGCACCAGGAAAACGGTTCCACCATGTTAATCACTAGGTTATACTAGCAAACATTTTCATTTGTCTAGATGTACCCATGATGCACGGGTGTAATTTGACTATGGATATTATGTGCCGATTATTCAAACTATAAGAATTAACAAAACGCCTCTTTACCTTTGAGGTAGAGGAAAAGTCTATGTGCTCTCTACCCTCCCCAGACCGCACTTTGTGGGATTATACTAGGTATGTTGTTGTTGAAATAAGAATTAGCAAAACTTACAGCTACTTGTACCAAATACTTATACATACCATATCCAATAAACACCCACAAACAATCTAGTTGATAGTTTAATGTAAATAGGGTTAGATAATCAAGTGTTAAGGATAAGCGACTAATTAGTATTATGTGATTAAAAGGACAACTAAGAACATTAGGAATTGACTTTTTCAAATTCAAGTAGGGAAGGGATAGCTTGGCCTATTCCAATTGTCATGGATTAGAATTCATTGGACAATGCAACTAAAGAAAGAAAATGAGAAAAAGGAGTAGAGCTGAGCCAACAATCCGAAAAACAAGAATGGAGGACTAAGAGACATAAGTAATAGTTTGCCAATTTGAACAACTAAAATTACAAGCATTAGACTACTATTTAAGTACCATATACTAAAGAAACTCATTTTAATCAGATAGAAGAAACCATCTAACCACATAAATCACCATATCTATTTAGTCTTTTGGATAGTGATGGTGTCTAGGCTAGCTTGCGCAAACCTCAACTATTCCATTGGTTTCGTGCTATCTCTCACCAGCATGGTACCGGATAATTCTGCCACCAATGCTTAGGTAGATGAGAAGACATCACCTAGTGTTCCTTCTTAATGCTGGGATTTGAACCCTGCTCTCCAAGTTTTGCACTCATTTCGTTTACCACCAGGCCACACCCTTGGATGCCACATAATTCGCCATATTTTATTTTGACCAAAATTCTCAAATTCATATGACATAATTGTAGGAGGCCAAATCCGAGTTAAAAGGTTGGGAGATTGATGAACATACAAAAGGAATTGACCTTGCTGGAAAATTAATCTGGAAAGCTGTCAGAATGAGATATTTGAACATCTTTTTGTCATAAGAATCACCTAAATATTCTATTTGTCGAGAGAACTCACCAAACTAAAGAACAATTGAAAAATCACTGGAGATTGTTGCCATTTATGAGCCTTATGGTGCAGGATAATCTTATTATAGTGGGTGTACAGTAAGCAAGATCTTTGTCAGCAAAAGACACTGTTGTAATAAACTAATTAAAACCTAGTGAGTCAGAATATTAAATTAAATCTCAAATGAATAAAAAAGGAAGGCACGAAATTGCTTGAGCCTCACAGAATTAGGGTTCAGGTGATCAAAATTGGTTAGGTTTAGAATGAAGAATCAACCACCATGAAAGCTAGAAATTCAAAGAATTGTCTGAAATCTGAATAGGATTCACGCACTGAGCATATGAGTGGATCTCCTCATAGTCGTGCAGGACCTGCCCTCGAGACGTGGTTTCTCGACTTTTGTCTTCTGAAATGTTCCTAGTTTCGTGGTAGTGTTGGTTGATGCATAACATTTACAAGAGCAAAAAGGCTCGGGCAAATGAGACAGTTTCAGGAAAATATGCGACAAATGACATTTTCTTATCTCGGATATCATTGGCAAATGCAAAGTAATTTCTAACAAAAATTTGATGTCATATGAGATATAGTAGAAACAAGGATAAAAGATTGAGAGAATGAGCAAAGAACAATGACTTGCATGTGAATCCCTTTATAGAGATATGTACCATGTATATCGTTGTATTACTAATACACCTGATACAATATAATTGCCTATGTCCCATTTTAATGTGGCACGCTATCATTTTAGTCCGTCCCAAAAAGAATGACGCTTTTATATATTTAAAAACAATTCGACTTTAAACTTCTCATCTACCCTTAATGAGGTGATGTACAAGTTACAACCATACAAATGTCTACGGCTTGTTTTACACCACAAGTTTCAAAAGTCTTACATATTATCTTAAACTTTGTGTATGGACTATGTTCAAACACCGTAACATAAAATGGGATGGAGGGAGTATATTATTAAATACAATTGTTTACAGTACACTTAACTATTGAACCTATACTTAACTATCTAATAATTTTTGTTGCTCGGGAGGAACCAAATGGTCTTATACACTGATTGTGCTGATGGCTACATGTATTAAAGAGTCTCCTCGAGCATCATTTGGTGTGACTGTAAGCTTAGCATAATTAAGATTTTGGCATGCCTCCAGTGATTGGTCAATTTGTGTCCTATTCAACACTTGAATCTAAGTTTTCTACTTTCTTGATAAATTTTATGTGATATTTGTTCCTTTTTTTTTTTTTTTGAACTTATTAACTTGGTATTATATCACAATCAGTACATGGGTTGTACTGGAACCTTATATACATATGTACTGCAAATTGTACTGTCCTGAACCTAAATTGAGTCTAGAACATCAACTATAGAGACAGTTTCATTTGAGTATATCTGGTTACACCAAAAACATAACATAATGCAGTTTAGTTTAACCTTCTGCAAACTATTCTCTATGCTCTCAAAACACCTATAATTCCTCTCTTTCCAGGTTGACCACCATCTAGCAGCAGGGATAATTCTCCATCTATCTCTGTTTTAAGCATGTACTCCTGCTTCCTACCAGCTCTTCAGCGCCTCTGAGACTTTCCTGGGCATGGTCCAGGAGATGCCTTTGAGACTTAGAAATATTCTCCACAGCTTAAGGGTGTAAGTGCAGTGTAGAAACAGATGGTTCACTGTCTCATATGTTTCGTTACAAAGAAAACATCTTGAGCATAAGGTTATCCCTTTCTTCATAACATTGTCCTGAGTCAAAGCTGCTTCTTTGGCTAATAACCAAGTGAAACAAGATATTTTGTAAGGTATCCTATTTTTCCAAATTTGCTTCCATGGCCAGTTTAGATTATGATTACTAGGTTGGTCCACCATCCTGTAAGCTTCGTTAACTTTGAATACCCCTTTGTTGTTACCACTCCACCATAATTTATCCTCCCCAATCTGAAGCCCATTGAAGGTGTCCACTGTGTTAAGGAATTCAGCAACTCTCATAATTTCCAGTCATTAAGATGCCTCCTAAAGGCAAAGTTCCACCCCTGTGGCGTCCATAACTCTGCTATGGATCTCTGTTGGAACAAAGCTAGATTGAAAATATCTGGAAATAAAGCTTCCAAGTTGCCTTTTTCATGCCATTCATCCTTCCAAAACTTGGTCTTTCTTCCATTCATCACTTTTTTCTTTGAGTTGTTCCTCACTTCATCCCACATGTCTCTTATAGATCTCCATAAACTAACCCCATATGGATTAGTCACCACCTTTGTCATCCAATTGTCTTCATCTTCATATTTGGCACCAATGACCCTGCTCCACAACAATTGATTGTCATTTGCATATCTCCATAACCACTTCATCCTTAGAGCTTTGCTTTGAAATTCCAAATTCTTAATCCCCAAGCCCCCATTCTTCTTAGCAGTCATCACAGCTTTCCATTTTACCAGGTGGTATCCTTTCTTTTCTTTGTTTCCCTGCCACAAAAACTCTCTTCTAATTTTGTCCAACCTTTTGATAACCCCTGGTGGGATGGGAAATAAAGACATCATATAAGTTGGTAAAGTATCAAGGACTGAGTTACTGAGAGTCAATCTTCCTCCTAGGGAGAGGTATTGAGTTTTCCACCTGGCTAGCTTTTTTTCACACTTCTCTATCACACTATCCCATATTTTTATAGATTTAGATTTAGCCCCCAGAGGTAGTCCCAAGTAAACTGTTGGCAGACTGCCAACTTCTCCACCAAGTATAGTAGCTAGCCAGTTCATGTTGGTGACTTCATTTATAGGATACATTAGGCTCTTCCTCTAGTTGATATGCAAACTAGATACTCCTTCAAATAACACAAGAATTACCCTTAAATACTTCGGTTGTTCTTCCTCAGCACCACAAAAAATAAGAGTATCATCTGCATATTGAAGGTGTGTCACTTCCATGCTTTCAGTCCCTTCCTTGGCAACTTCAAACCCTCTGATCCATCCTCTTAGGTTTGCTGTCTTAATCATTATGCTTAGTCCCTGATATTTGTTCCTTTTTAGTCCATCTCAAAGAGATCGACACCTTTCCATATTTGGAACTATTCAACTGTAACATCCCTATTTTACTGATTTACTCTTTATTCACATGACTTCTTGTGACACCACTTGATACAAAAACTGATTTTTATTAGAAGAAATAAAGATTGATGGGACACGTCGAACTCTTTCCATCTCTCATTAAATTGTTGGTAGTAAGGGTAACTTTGATACTTTGTTATATTTATCATATTTGTCAGAAGTCATCTATTTTGATAAGTAATAGCAAGCCATGATATTTGACACAGTATAAGAGTTATGGGCATTTCTGACTTCTCTGTAGGATAAATTATCTAATTATGCATACCATGTCTCCTGGTAAGTTACCAAAGCCTGCCAAGCATATAACTGTAGAACAAGGTTAAGGCAAACAAAAGCAAAAACTGCTGACTGTGGAAATAAACTAGCAGTCTGAACGAGCCCTTGTATGTTTTTTTTTCCAATGACCAACTAGATAATGAAGACAAATAAGGAAAATAATTTATTTACTAAGTAAAGGATACAGTTTCCCAATGGATTCCATCTGATAGTGTTGTATGGGCCTGTTCCAAGCTCAAGTAGAGGATTGCACTTCTTGTCAAAAACCGTGGCCATAGCAGGCATAACTAAGTGATTTAAGGATAGCAGCAACATCCAAAAAAATATATGAAACAATACATTCAACAGAAATATAGAAATAGCTGCATATTTTTCTTTCTGTTTTTAACGGTAGCATTAAGGCTATCTTGCACACTTTATTACTACTTATGACACAGCATAGGTACCAACTGACCCTACCCACCAAGGGCTAGGCAGATAGGAAGATTTCACCTAGCTCTTTGACTGTTATTCTACCCCTTTGGAGGCGGATACTGGCTGCAAATTAATTTTGAACAAATAGACTCAAAGGAGGAAATAAGAGCTCCTTTGATAGGACAACACTTGGACCCTATCAATTAACTGAGCACAAGTTTGTTGAATATATAAGCCAAATGATCTAATGCACTTGACCTAAGACCATCGACCATCGTTGTAGTTAAAGAACAAAAAAATATGTATGCTAGATGTCCTCCACCATTTAACAGTTATCTTGCTTTTTTTATTCTGCATTTCTCTTAATTGAGAAAGAAGGTTTAAGAAGGAATAATTAAATAAAAAAGCTGGAACACCAGGAACCACGAATGAGAGAACAATGGAAGACCAAGCTCTAACCTTCGGCAATTAATCATAAGTGTGCATATATTAAAACTTTTACCTTGTTTAGAAAGAAGCTGCATCGAATTTCAAACTTTAAGAACATTTCTTCCAATATTCTTGTCTTCAAATTGTATGGCTTTTCATTAATGGACAGCTGCCAGCCGGTGCACAAAGCATCCCGCTTTAGCAGGGTCCAGGGAAGGGCCGCACTCCAAAGGAGTGTCGTGTAGACAGTCTAACATAATGCAATCATTAGTGGCTGCTTCCACGGCTCAAACCCATGACCTATAGGTCACACGGAGACAACTTTATCGTTGCTCCAAACCTCTCCTTTATGAATAGTGTGTTATATTTACATAAGACTCTTTTCACAATCTTCTTTTTTCTCTTCTCTAAGGTTTTCTTTTCATTTCTTGGTAACAGTTTCACAAGTCTTGAGATTAGGATTTAGTAAAGGATACATCCATAAACAACTGCAAATTCTTTACCCGAATAGGACCATTGAACATCATGAATAGGGCCTTCTTTACCTGCAACATACCAAGGATCTCTAAATTCCAAATTCACTCATTCAACACATAACTTTTTCTGAAAATAAGAAGATGATAGAACATACGAAGAGGCACAAGCCCTTCATGGGACCCATCAGTAGTCAAGTAGTTCAACTTTGATTCTCCATAGTAACTCTGGTTTGTTTTATCAACATCTGATTGGACCACCACTAGGAGCCCTGTAGAACCAGAGTTCCAGCTCAGTTGCACAGTTGAGCACCTGAAGAAGCTACGTCGAGCAACAGGTTGACTTTGTAAGTCCTTTCCACAAGCATATATCTGAACACTGGCTGGCATTCCCTGCATAATTAATCTCCGAAAGGTTAATTAGGAACCTTGAGAACTGTCAGCCCAATCACTAAACACTTGAAGAATTTTCTATTGTGTGGTAATCTGATTGCAGAAAAGTGATGAAACTAAGGAAGTATTTTACTCTTCAATCCTGTCCATATATATTGGTTTTTGGACATTACTATACCAAAAAGAATTCCAAAATAGTCAGATGATTTCTTAGATTCACTTAGTTGACTACTCTCCTGTAGCAGTTTCACTACAACAAACATGATGTACTGTGCTGCCCAGAAACACAACTCTCTGTAAGACAGCTCATTGATATCTGGTTTACTATGTGCCTCCCTCCCATATAGGATATTATGAAAGCTTGTCATATATTCCCAAAGCCTCAAAGTGTAACTTTTTATTACATTAAGGAGCAGTTTAGACAGCTTCTGGAAAATGTTTTTTGAATTTATAGGAAATATTCTGGATGGAATGCACTTCTATGAGACTTAACAGTTGCACTCAATCGTAGTTGTGTCAAGTTGTCTAACAAGGAAAATATGGATTAGTTAAAGAGGCAGCAAGCATATCGAAATGCACAGTGATCAATCAAGAAGAATAATACATGGATGTTTTAAATTCATAATTTATGAGTATCCAATAATTCTCTTCCTGAACTGTAAAATAGACCTTAGATTCTGGAACAAATGCAGCCACATATGATCCAGGGGCTTTAGAAAGCTCCAATGCAGCAACCCCAGGAACTCGAAGCCGATTAACGAATCCCTTAGAGAAATCCCTAGGATCAAAAAATTGGATCTCATTTGTTGCCAATCGACATGCAACAGTTTCGTCAGAGCTGAAATGTACTGAAGGCCTGAAGAAAGCAGAATCCAAATGAACAAAATACAACAAAATTATGAGCATAAATTTCCACATTGACAGCCAAAGCAAAAGAAAAATTACCATGTAACTTTAGTCATATTTTTCTGGAAGAGTTGGTAAGCAGATTCACCATTTTCTATCTTCCACAAGACTACGTTCTTATGCTGAGGAGATGAACATTTTTGGAAGGTTTGAAGATAAGTCCCGCAAGGAGAGATGACAGCTGCAAGAACATTTGGGACATCAAAGGACCTAATCTCTGTCAAGGTTTTGCAATCAAAGATGCTAATTACAAAGTCTGATTTCGTAACCATAAGTTTGGACCCATCATCACTAAACTTTGCACTGGTACAAGGAACCCTATCCAGCTTGACACCAGGTTCACCGCTCGGGAAAGGAGGTCCATTCCAAATAAAAAAACCTTCTGGTCCTCTTACTAAAATCTCCAATGAGGAGGAAGGTTCCACAACCGCCATCCTATTGGATCACACATACTATCAACATTAGCCCAAACATCAAACCACCAGTACCAGAATTAACATCAGTCACATTTACAGAAGTTGAGACTAAGAGCTTGTGTATGCTATATAGGATATAAATGATTTTCCACGACTTCTTTTTTAAAATTCACAAGATGGGGAATCAAATGCTCACCAACAAGGTGAAAGTTCATATAGCCGTAGCCAACCAACTGAGCTACTAAGATTCCCGATTTTCCACAACTCAAGGTAACCAAACACTAAAAAATGACTTCTCAATGAAAAAATGAAGAATTAACCCCATCATCTGAAATCAAATATTGAAACTAAAACACTCAATAAACTTGACATTGATGGAGAAAGTATCAATTAAAACAACATACCCATTATAATCCCACAAGTGGAGCCTGGAAAGGATGGTCCATACATAAACTTAACCCTACCTTTGTGAAGCCAAAGAGAAGTTGTTCCCGATAGACCCTCTTGCTCAAGGAGAAAGTATCAATTACATTATAAAAACCCAATTTTTTTTGTTAAAGTTTGTATCTTTTTTATATTACTGCAGACTGCCCTAATGGCTTAATCTATATGACCTACTAAATAGAGAAAAAAACAACACCCAAAGAAAGTTTTTTTGATATATTCACTATAGAAAACAAAGAGAAGTCAATTATTTGTTATGGAAACATGATTTCACTTTCTCCACTTGATTTTAAACAATCAATTAGCTCTAGATTACCAAGTAATTAAAGTGAAAATCTCAACAACAACAACAAAAATCAATTTTTTGGTATGTTTGTGCTGTAAATGTGCATTGGGGTTTGCATAACATTAAATTAACTTACCAGAAAAATGAATTTCAGAATCACTGGATTCACTGATTTGTGCTCAGTTGAAGTATTTTCGATTTTTGTGTAGACTGATATTGGCGGAGTTGATGAGAGGGAGAACTCAAAGAGTTGCGGCCTATGGGGTTACTATTTGGCCTTCGAAACGAATTTGGTTATTTGATTTTTCGTTTGGGGTAATTACATTGAAATGTTAACACTTTTATGTATCATATTGAATTGTGTCGTATTGTATTGTTTTAGATCTGCTTTAGACGGTTTTTGACATAATACATAACCATGACTCTTAACTTGGTTTTTTTAGCGGACAATTAAACTCTCTAATTTTGAGTGTATACAAATAGACAATTAAACTTGTATAAATTGAAACATGTGTCCTACATGGCATAATACACATAGGACATTACATAGGACACAAAATTATCATGTAGGACAAATGTGTTCATTTATCCAATTTTATACAAGTTTAAGTGCCTACTTGTGCACACCCAAAGTTAAAGGTCATAGTTGCCCACTGACGCCAAGTTAAGGATCATGTTTATGTATTTTGCCGATAGTTTTGTGTGTCTATTGTATTGTTATTGACATACTCCCTATGTCCCTATTTACTTGTCCACTTTTCCTTTTATAGTTGTCCTAATTACTTGTCCATTTTGACAAATCAAGAAAGGACCAAAAAAAAAATTATTATACCCTCAATTAATTACTTTGAAAAAAGTAGAACTTTTTGAAAATATTAAATTTTTAATTCATCCACTTCATAATTAATAGGGGTAAAATGGTAAACTCACTATGTCAATAATTGTTTTCTTAATAGGTGTGTCAATTCAAAATTGGACAAGTAATTAGAGACAGAGGGAGTAATACATAAATGTGTCATTTAACTTGGTTTTATTTCATATTTATTTCCTCCAACTTTGGATATACACAAGTAGGCACTTAAACTTGTATAAAGTTGAACAAGTAGACACATGAGTCCTCCGTGACATAATACACATAGGATACCACATAGGATGAAAATTGTATTTTAGAGACATATTCCAAATTGATTACACAATTCAAAGGGGTTCCCGAGCAAGTAGCTCATATTAGAAAGAATTTACATGACATTAATGTTAGTAATTTCTATTTTGTGAACTCACATATTAATACATTGTGCATAGATATGCTATCATTGAAGTAGTCCATTATATGATTTAATAAAGTATTAAAGTTTGGGGCCTTAAAAGTAAATATCTATTCATGTGGGCTTATTTTAGATGCCTAGAAAACTCACGGTTCTTTTCTTATGTCTAATGGAGACTTATTGAAAAGATACTATTTAAATTTGAAAAGGTACCTTAGGCACCTTTCCTGAAAAGGCACCTTTCAGATGAAAAGGCATCATTTCATATGAAAAGACACATTTCATGAAAAGAATCTTTTCCTGAAAAGGCACTTCAAAATCCTTAAAAGGATTTGGACCCTGAACTAGAAGATATACTTTTCTCTTTCTCTTCATCTCAAAAAAAGAACACTAAGGGGCCGTTTGGTACAAAGATGCATAATACAGGGATTACTAATGTATGGATTAGTAATGCATGAATTAGTTTTTATCAAGTGTTTGGTTCATTGTTTCCATTTAATTTTATATTTGGTTTAAAACTCTAGAAAAAGTTCCTTTCCTATTATACCCTTGAATTATTATGAGATTTTATATTTCACTTAATTTTTCAAGTTAAATACTAAAATATAAAAAAAAATATTATTATTAATTTTGAGGCGTGATATGCCACCATAGAGATCCTTGATAGCACGGTATATTTCTAATTTTTTGTTGGTCAAATATACCTTAAACTTAACATAGATTTAAGGTTACTTAAATTGTTCAAATACACGGAGCTTATTTTTTTTAAAAAAAATAGTTCAAGTGGTAAATCGACGAACTACATTTTTAAAAGAATTAAAAAAAATCAACCAAATATAACTAATCAAACATGGAGAAAAAAATATTAGTTTGTGAAATCATCAAATTACATTGAACGAATTTGGAGAATTTAAAAGAATAAATATTCTCATATAAATAAATAAAATGAGCATTAAATTATAAAAAAGAATTACGAAAAAGATTTGGGGATAGTTTAGTCATTTAGGGGTCTTATCCAAGGATTGTTAAACCTTGGATTAGTTTTTCCCTCCCTTTTCTAGGGATAAAATAAGACATTGTATGAGGTATACCTAATCCATGGATTAGGTTAAATAAAGTAACCAAATAATGTTTTTGTTGGACTAAATTTCAATCCATGCCCCCAAGGCCTAGCTCAAGTGACAAAAGGTGGAGGATGTGTGGCTTAGGTCGCAGGTTCAAGCCCCACACCATGTAAAGCGAAGCCCGGTATTTAAAGTGGAGAAGGGTAGAGGGGTGGGCCCATTATCCATCGAGTTTAGAAGGCTGTGACTGGTCCAAAGGGCGGGTCACAGACGGATTTCTCGGTTATCAAAAAAAAAAATCCATGTACCATTTTGATTAATACCTTTTATCAAACGGGTCCTAAAAAAATAATCTTCAATGTTTGGAAGATCAAGTTCATCAGTCTTCTTCAATGAAGTTACTGCAATGAAACAGGGTTAGTGTTCCTACCATTCTTCTAGATTAAGGGGTCGTTTGGTTGGAAACAAGCTATCCCAGGATAAGTTATCATGGGGTTAGCTATCATGGGATAACTTATCCCACCATGTATATGGGATAACTTATCTCATCACTATGATATAAATGGTGGATAAGTTATCACAAACATGACAACCAAACAACATAATTTTTTTTTATCCCATCACTATTATTTTTAATCCCTCACACCAAACAAGCCCTAACATCTCTGTCTAATGAATTACTTGTGATCTTGGGTGAATTCTTTAATGTTTTCTAACAAGTGGTATCAGAGCAAGACTTGTATATAGATCATTAGATGTGATATTAGACTCGAACAACAAGGTTCATGCACAGAGAAATGGTGGAAACAAAGATTAGCAAGACCATTAAGCAAAAACAATATGCATTGATGACAAGCAAGTGATATAGTTCAATCCAATATTAGGAGTTGTGTTCAGGAAGTCAAAACAATACATATGGATCTACAGAAAGATAGGACTAGCTTGATCACATAATTTGACTATATCTACTTGAAAACTCAAAATTCCCAGCAGACCAAAACATGCAGAAAGTTGTAAAAAAAAAATCTGCTAACTTTTATCTATATGATTCAATAGAGATAAGCAAAAAAATGGCAAACTCATCACACATATTTCTTAACCAATCAGGCCTATTTATTTTATTTTTTAAAAAAGGGGGGAGCAAAAGAGAAACAAAAGACTTTCCTCAACTAAACAAAAGAGAGCAACTAGGCAAAGATACACGACACCACTGTATATTGCAATTTGAAATGACTATATAAACTTTAACAATATGATTTATCACAATTTCAAGCTTCGAGAAACAATCAGTCATATCCATGCTAGGTGAGTTAGAATATTAGATAGAGAAATAGCAAATTCTAGATAAAATATGACATGATTTTAAAAGGATTACGCCATCTGAGCTCTCTTTAAGTCTAAAGAGACAACACATGAATTATTCAACATTAGCTCATAGAGGGACTACTGGAAACCAATCAGTAATTTTGACAATAGAATAAAACTTTCAACACGAAATAAATGCTTAAATGGATCCGAACTTAATTAAATTAAGACTAAACTTTTTCAGAAACTTAATCAAAACAATAGTACTAGATCATAACTATTTTAATCCAAAGCAACAAAGAAAAGGAATTAAACTATATATCTAGCTGATGCAAGATAGTTGAATTAATCTACACAAAATATGAGATGTGCAGGACTAAGAAAGAGACTAGCAGCTAAGACTAACGAGATTTTTACAAAGAAGACAATTTCATATTTATTTAGAAAGATAAGCGGAAGTCTTTAAATAAACTCAACATAACCCCAGAATTGGTTGTCACATGTACAAACCTCTAATACGGAATCTGAATAAAATATACAAGTCTCATAGTAAAGTTCTAGAATAGAACAGAACAATAAATATAGATAACTTGAGCGCACGTCTGGAATGAACCGCTACCTCTCAAGTAAGTCTGGAAGCTCTAATCTGAAGATGAGTAATAAGCCGGATCTGATAGAGCTGTCAACCTACACAACTGTGTAGAAGCAAGGGTGAGTACCAAAAGCAACAGGTACTCGCAAGTAACACTAAACTAAGCTAAACTAGCAGCTACAAACAACTCCTTTCAATCCCAACCGAACCACCGAAACTTCATTCTAACAGCGAACCAACAACCTATACTACACAATTCATAATCAACAGATATATCCAACAGTGTCTCAACACCAACCTCATATCCTCATGTAAGAGCAAATAGATCATATATCACACGAAGAGGAGCAAATGGGTAAAATCCATACACCACAGACAAAGATGAAGTCAAATGCGATGCAAATGCAATAATGATGTCATGTAGTCGTGATGCATGTCTGTCCTAAGATACACATCTGTTGACGTAATCAGACCGCGCTGAATACTCAAATCAAAACCCATGGGGGCCACACATGGACCATGTATCACCGCCGGAACCAGATCCCATCGGCATCCAAATCGCTAGCCGGAGCTAGTCCATCTCATATATCTCTAGCCGGAGCTAGTCTCAACTGTGTCTCATATCCATCCATCCTCATATCAGTGTCTCAGAACTCATGCAACAGATAGTTCACACATGGGATGAATAATGAATATGCACATGTCATCAATCACAATCATATCACGATCACATCATAATATTACACATCATTTGTC
>NW_006239132.1:293798-293967 GCF_000226075.1 Solanum tuberosum
CAAAGTCTAAAGAATGGAGAAATGGGTATTTTCAAGTTGTGGGAAAAATAGCTACTGATTTTTGACTTAAAAAGAAAAGGGCTGCTGTTGCAGCTGAAACACAACAATAACCCCAAAGTTTAAGTCCCCGTTGGACCCTCGGGATTCGTTCGGAATCTCGTGCACACAA
>NW_006239132.1:295468-307771 GCF_000226075.1 Solanum tuberosum
GAAATCCGATCCGAGTCCCGAAACTCCAAATGACTCGAAAAAGCACTTTTTAACCAACTTTAACTCATAAAAAACTCAACTTCTCAAAAACTCAACTTTTTACCAACTTTTCCTCAAACCAACTTTACAACCACAAAACATGGGACTCGGGGCAACTACCGAAAGGGCAAAATAGTCATTTCCACGAAAAATCACCAAAATGACCTTTCGGGTCATTACAATTAGATCTATGTCATTGGTATTGTTGATATTTGTGACTATTGATGGGTTTAGTTACAAATATATGTTACGAAAATCACTTTGAT
Organism: Solanum tuberosum; assembly: GCF_000226075.1. Lineage (NCBI taxonomy): Eukaryota > Viridiplantae > Streptophyta > Magnoliopsida > Solanales > Solanaceae > Solanum > Solanum tuberosum. The sequence continues at coordinate 295,774 of NW_006239132.1, forward strand.
CCAATATTGGTATTCTCGATGGACCAAATTGTTTTGAGATATTAAATTAAATAGCAAAAGTGTGTGCACAATAAAGTTTCATCTATGTACGATTCTTTATTATCCAAGTGGGAGACTGTTAGTAATTTCTATTTTGTGGACTCACATATTAATATATTATACGTGGATATGCTATCATTATAGTAGCTCATTGTATGATCTAATAAATGAATAAAGTTTGGGGCCTTAAAAGTAAATATCTATTCATATGGATTTATTTTAGATGCCTAGAAAACTCACAGTTCTTTTCTTATGTTTGATGGAGACTTATTGAAAATATATCATTTAAATTTGAAAAGATGGTTTAGGCACCTTTCCTGAAAAAGCATCTTTCCTGAAAAGACACTTCAAAATTCTTTAAAAAAATTTGGTCCCTGAACCAAAAGATATACTTTTCTCTTTTTCTCCATCTCAGAAAAAGAACACTAAAAAGTAATCTTTAATGTTTGGAAGATCAAGTTCATCAGTTTGGAAGGTTAAATTCATTAATCAAGTTGTTGTTTTCCTCAATGAAGTCACTGCAATGAAACAAGGTTAGTGTTTATACCATTTCTTCTAGATTAATATCTCTATCTAATGATTTACTTGTGATCTTTGGTGAATTTTTTAAAGTTTTCTAACAATTTAGACCAAATTAATTACATAGTTTGTTGATACTTTGACAAATTTAGAGAATCAAATGTTGCAATAGCTAAAGAAGTGATCCTTAATAGAAGAAATCATCTACCAATAAAAATCTACAGAACATATCAAGTATTTCTCTGCAGTAACGAGAGATAAATAATAGAAAAAATAAAGAATAGAACTAACTGAATTAGTAAGAGAGAAATTGGTGGAACTATAAGACATCATAATAGAGATCACTTATAACTTTTGCAAATTATTATCGTGCTCAAAGATGGGAATACAAGTGAAATCAATAAGGTGGTAAGTTTAGTGTTCTTTGAGACTCGATCTGAATTTGTGTCCTGCAAGAAAGTAAACTGATAATGTTATATTTATTAATGAGCTAGTTAGAGCTTATAAGAGAGAATTTAGGCTATAGTTATAGAGAATTGTCATCAGATATCTAGGATAAGCAGCCAACCTCCTAAAGAAAGCGATGTATACATAGACCAAATCATTAGGAATATAGCTATGTGAATTACTCGTCAGACCTAATAGGTGGTGGTATTAATACATCCTTCTTGGTATCCTCTTATCTATCAAAAATCTTAGTATATTAGAATGATAAACTTCTAATATCCAAACTAGTGCCAAGAATTCATCAATGGACAACTAAAAAAGTTGACTTATGTTGGAAGGGCCCAACTTGTTAAAACAATGATTTTTTAGGTATAAGTTTATTGGTCACAACTCTTCATTATATATACCTGCCAAAGTTATGAAATCAATTGAGACACAATGTAAAAGCTATATTTTGTTAGGAACAAACGTCATCACAAAGAGGGCCATTGGAGGATGAATCTTATAAATTTGAGAATTTGGAACAAGGCACCAATGACCCAAGACATGCTAGGATCTAGCAATATTGAAGCAAGATAAATTATGAAATAAAGTCATTTTATCAAAGGTCAGAATATGGATATTATAAGGATATCACGAATAACTTTCCTAATGAAAGTAAGGAAAAATAAATATCATGAGTGACATTATAAGTTCATATTATCTCTTCCCCACCCGCCGAACTCTCCCAACTCCCAATCCTTAACCTTCTCACTCCTGTCATAATTTTGCTAAATTACATGTATTTTCTGTTGAGATTATATTTCTTTACTTACTTATCAACTATTAAAAAATAAGTAGGAAGCTATTTATTTTTTCAAGAAAATATTTTTGTTCGCACTAGACACACCCTAAATGTGAACAACGTTGGGCTTATTTTGTTGATTAATGTATTCGTTTAATAATCTTAGTCAAGATGGTACCATTTTATTGACAAAGGCTATGGAATAGTCATAATATTTGTTGTATATTATAGGCACAGACAATTGAGCAACCACCACGAAATATTGACCAAAGATGATTTTTTAAATATATATACACTAGTAAGATTCAAGGTAATTACTACTATTTTAGTTTCTTTAAAGATATAAAAAAGAAAATTATAATTCTATATCCAAATCAAACAAACTGAATTTATAAATCAAAATTGGAAAGAAAAAATAAAATCATATCAAAATTAATTAGCTTATATCAATGTAGACTGTAGTAGCATTTTAAGAAATCCAATATTAAACCAAAATATTTTAGAACTGTACCTAATTGAACATCAACACAATTAGGACCAGTGTACGAATTTGCTATAATTTGAATTTAGAATCTCTGACTGAACTATAAGAAAATGGAATTATAGCTACGAATTTTTTCTGTAATACTTAGGTAATTCGTTGCTAAAAAACTCCTAGCTAATTGAATTATTTTAAAATCTGTTGATAATCTGTATCTAAATGGGATTTTTTTGTTTTGCCATGAAAATTTATTTATTACTAATTTCTTGTTTTCTAGAAGTGATTTTGAATTCTCCATAAATCATTGAGCCAACTTCGAGTCTCGTGTTTAGCAGATTCACACAAAAAAAAATAAACCTTATATATACTATATATCTTTTTGTCAAAGAAATTCGGGTGAACACTCTCACATCCTCTAGATTCGGGTAAATTGTTCATTTTCTTGATATAATTTTTTATCGTATTTAAAAGTTTGTGTTTTACCATAAAAATTCTAAATTTAACTTGAAGTTGTATTTCAAAAGTATTGAAAATAGGTGATTAGACAAGACATGACACAACTTCATATTACCGAAGACATGATTCTTGATAGAAAGGAGTGGAGGTTGTGTATTAGCTAGGGTAGAAGCTTAGTAGGGTTAAAGTGAGTTTAGCTTGTTAGTGTCTATTGTAGTACTAGTCATACTCAAACCCTTATAGTTCTTGTCAGGGGCGGACCTACATATAGCGTTGTGGGTGCTCGAGCACCCATTGACCTCGACGTAAAGTTTACATAGGTATACAGGAATATTAACAAAACTGATATATAAAACTAGTGAGCACCCACAACATTAAGTTTTCTATGGCGTGTTGGTTGATAGTTGGGTGCTGAAGGTTCTTATTTTCGGCAGACGAGGGATCGATTCCCGTCTAAGGTACCCTTTTTTCCTATTTTTCTTCTTCTACGTTCTCATTGGTGATTAGTTTGTCCAGTTTTAATTTCTCCTCGTTAGTTTCTCTTGACCTTTTGTTCTTTTTTTTCTTTTACTATTTTCCTTTTTCTAATTTAATTTTAGATAAATGAAAAGGAAAATGTAAAATTATTAATTTATTGTAGCAAAAATATAAAATAGAAAGACGCTTTTAAAAGATTTCAATAAATTACCACTCATGAATTTCTCTTGACCTTTTGTTTTTTTTTCTTGTACTATTTTCCTTTATCTAATTTAATCTTAGATAAATGAAAAGGAAAATGTAAAATTATTAATTTACTGTAGCAAAAATATAAAATAGAAAGAAGCTTTTAAAAGATTTCAATAAATTACCACTCATGAATTTCTCTTGACCTTTTGTTTTTTTTTTCTTTTACTATTTTCCTTTATCTAATTTAATTTTAGATAAATAAAAAGGAAAATGTAAAATTATTAATTTATTGTAGCAAAAATATAAAATAGAAAGAAGCTTTTAAAAGATTTCAATAAATTACCACTCATGAAGGCTTGAACAATTCTAAATTATGAGTATTATTTTTAAATAAAAGAAGCAAAATATACCTATGAGTGAACTTTCTTGTCCATGAGTTATATCACAAATGAATTTTATAATAATATTGGCGTAAATTTATAATGTTATTTAATTTTTCATACATAGCATTTAATATTCACAAGTGTTAGCAGTTGCATTGTTAATCATATCCACTCCAAAATATGTAAGTCGATGGGTACATTTGTTATTTGTGACTAGTTTTCTTTCGTAACGATGATACTAATTGTAATGATTTCATTACCATGTTTTTACTTATAGAAAAACACTATTGCAATCAAATAGTTCTACACATATACAATTGCATGCTATGTAATTAGTAATAACTTTATGCCAAAATATAAAAAGTTAAGCACCCACTGTCGCAAAATCCTAGATCCGCCACTGGTTCTTGTCATATGTTATTAATTGTATTCGATTATCACACTATTTTGTTGTTATTATTGTTTCTTCTTTGTATTAGTATATACCTTACACTGCTTTTCTAATTAAATGTTTTCCCCATTACTTGAATTTGATGCACTCGAGCCGAGAATTTTTCTAAAACAATCTCTCTACCTCCACGAAGTAGTAAGAAGTCTTTGTACATTATATTATTTCATTAGATATGTTGTTGTTGTTGGAAAACAACTTATAACGTGTTTTCCAATAATCATTTTTCACTTTTAAATTTATATTTAAGTACATCAAGCATAAATATTATTTCAACTATTCTTCCCCAATAATATAAAACATAACTACATCTTCAATTTTCGATCCATAAATTTCAAATCAAATGAAGGTAAAAATATTTAGAATCTTTTGTCAGACACCTACTTAATTTAATTGTGTGTAGAAAAGGTCTAATAAGGTCTTACGTAAAGGGGTAATAATGGAATTTCAAGCTCATTTATTACTCCGTCAACAAAGACCAATCGGTCAAACTACAAACGTTCAAACCTGTGGACTCTTCTGAAATTTATCTGTTTTTCCTATATTACCCTTCAATATTAAATACCTATATTATCCCTCTGTCCCAAACATCAAACACACAGACACAACATGGGCTTTTTTGGAATTTTAGACAATGTGTTACATACATGACCTTTTCTTGTTTACTTATTCAACACGTTCCCCCTTATTAAATTAAAAATTAAAAATTCAATTCAACAAATACCAAAGTTAAACAAAAGACACCTCATTCAAATTGCTATAAATACCAAAGTTCATGCATAACATTCTTCATCCATATTCATTAGCAAAAAAAAAAAATAGAGTACATAGAGAGAAAAAAACACATTAACTCACACTTGCAACGCTCTTCTTATCGAGTTCTGCTTCAATTTTTGATCAGTTTGAGAATGATGACTTGTCGCAGAATGACTACTCTATTAGTAATTTTTGTCATCTTTGTTGCTATAATGAGTACTCAAAACCATGTAGAGGCCGCTAGAGTACTATTATCACAAGATTTTTCAGGGGAAATTCGTCTCGCAACTTTGCCATCCATATATGAGAAGGCAAAGAACAACTTGGAATTTTTGCTTGAGAGGCTACCTTCAGGACCTAGCCCTAGAGGGCCTGGACATTAAGCTAAAGGAATTGATAAGATGTTTTTAAAAAAGGCTCAAAGGAGTACTAGAGTAGCATAGCTTATAATTTTTTTATATTTTAGACTAGATATATATATATAGAGAGAGAAAATATTACATATAGGATAATTGTTTGTTATTCGTTTATTGTTATGTAATACCTCATTTTATTAATTATTCATTGTTCTGTCCCTTTATGTAAAAGATCAATGGGATGATGTTCTTGTAATTAAATTGTTATTGAAATGAACATATTATTGAAAAAATTATTTCAAACTTATTTGTTAATAATCTAGACGAACACTATCGAGGTAGAGATGGAGAAGGTTAGGGGAGGTGATGGGATAGGGACGTGACTATAGGGCGAATTTGTTTTCCCTTGTTTCATTAGAAAAGTTTTTTTTTAAAAAAAAAAATCTTTAAGAATTTATTTTCCTAGAAAAAAAATTAAAATAAAATATTTGACTAACCAAGTTTGAATTTTTTTAAAACATATTACAGAATTCCTTACATGTTCTGTTTAATAAAGCAGCTACTGAAAAAAAAAGTATGTTGATTAAAGATTGATTGGTACCTAGATTTTTCTTTTTTACGGCCACCAAACACTGGAAAAAAAAACTATATATTTGAAATATCAGATACATGTTAATCATACCAGATACATACATATATATGTATCTAGTATGTATCTTATGTTATTCGTATGTATCTGGGGTACATAACAAATCTCGCTCACCTCCCTCCCATCTCTCTCGCCACTCTCCCTATTTTAGTGTATTTGATAGTAGAAATACATTTCTTCATATATAATACAAACACTATAACCGACACTCGAAAATCCTATTTTGTTCCCCGAAAATTAGAACCTCCAGTTTTTTCATTAATAACCTAATTAATACGAAATCTAATTAATAGAGTTCTAGGGTCATGATTCACTTATTGAATTGAGATTAGTGTTTTCACTACTTTTCGATTTATGAATCGTGATAATATCATGTAGTAGTGCTACATCTTATTTATAACCAACAAGTTGAAAAATTATAAATGTCAACCTTATTTGTTTGAAATTAGTTATTCTATATATGATTGAAATGCATAGAAATTAAGAATTAAAAGGTTAAATATAGAAGAGAGAGATCACTCAAACTTCAAAAGAGACATTCATTTTTATCACCATAAAATGTGAAGGGGATAAAAGACATAATAGAGGGAGGGGGGGAGGAAATTTTGATTGATGGTATAAAAGATATATAATGATTTTGAACTATGAAAAGTGATCAAAATCTTAATAGATAACCAATGAAAATTAATTCCAAAATAATCACTAAGTTTGGCCCAAAAACGCGTGACATTTAAAATTTTACATATATTATGTTTTGTAATATAAAATTATGCTTGATAAATAATAATAATAATAATAATAATAATAATAATAATAATAATAATAATAATAATAATAATAAAACAATCTCTATATGTGGTGTTATTCTTCTAAATTTAAAAGAGAGAAAATGTTAGAAATAGCACATAATAGATATAATAAGGCTCTATAACTATAGTTTCGATAATTGTATTCTATAGCTATAGTTTTGTTTGCCATGGAGGCTGGGGTTTGTATATTTAATATTTTTGTCCATTTGTATATTTCACTTGCGAATATACAAATAGGGTAGGTATATACAAATTATGTATTTATACATTTAGGAATTTTTCAGAACTCCGTTTGTATATTTTGCTTGTCAATATACAAACGGGGTAATTTATTATGAATAATTCATAAATCATATACAAATAGCTAGGGTAAGCATATACAAAATTCTGGATTTATACAATTAGGAATCGAATTATACAAATTCTGGATATATACAAATCAGACGAGTTATACAAATCAGGCAAATAATAAAAATTGATGAAACTGTAACCTCAAATTATAATTTTCTTAAAGTGTGACTATATTGCCTAATATAGACTAAATATTTGCTATTCTGCATAATTTTTCCTTTAAAGAAGTTGGTCTTTGTGCTTTTTAGGTGAAGATATTTTTGGGCCTTTTCCAAAATCTTTGTCTTGCTAATGGGCTGATTGGGCTTGTAGAGTTTTTACTTGCTAATTGGTAGCAAAAATGTTCCAAGGGTCCTTGACACTTTTGCTCTTATTTTGTGTTAGGTTTTTCATTTTTACTTCTTAAGATATATAATTTTTTTCGTAGAGCATGAGTTTATTTTTGTATCATAATGTTTCAGAGTTTATGATCGTTAGGTATAAATTTGATTGTTAAATATAAAATTTTAAAAACAATCTATTTGTAAATCTGCCTGTTTAAAGGACAAAAAGAATTATTTTTTTAATGGTCAATTCGTTCATTTCCTAACTAACAAGTAACAACAAAATTTGATTTGTGAGGGTTTCATTAACTATTTTTAAAAAAAAATTATTTCAAAAGACTATTTTTTGATAAACAACTTGTAGACTAAAAAGTCAAACTAAAATTCATTATCGAAACTAAAAATTGGAATCAAACTAAACTTGAAAAGATAGTTAATAAAATTGAAGAGATCATAATTTCTAGTTTGGTGAATAATAACTAGGTCGTCTAGATGAAAGGCATTAGATTTTAAAATATAGAAAAGTGTATATTCAAAATTAAGCTCAATTTAATTAACTCTAATAATAAAGTATTCCCTTTCATTCCATTTTAGTTATCCACGTTATTAGTAATAGTTGTCCCGAATTACTGGTCAATTTATAAAATCACGATAGATTTAATTATATTTTCTTATTTTATTCTTACTATTAATTCTTTTTGAAAGTGTAAACAAGTTTAAAAAGCTCTAAAAAAGTTTCTTAAAAGGTAAATTAGTAAAACTACATTTGTCATTCATGATATTTTAAGAAGCATGTAAAAGAAAAAATGGACAATTAATATGAAACGGAGAATATATTAATTTGGAGAGTGGATTTGGTCATACCAAATTGTCAAATGAGGCACAACTCAAATTGTTAGCTCGATTTTTCATATTAACTTAAATAGGAAAAAAGGAGATTAAATTGCAATATTAAGCTCACTCTACGTCTCTCATTTCTTTTTCTATGTCTAGTTGAATGCTATTAATACTTTTTTTTTTGTTTATGAATTATTACTTAATTTAGTTTGTTACTAATACATAAAGCTATAGTAACTATTGCCATTAATCTTTATTAATACCTTTTTTTGTTTATGAATTATTACTTAATTTAGTTTGTTACTAATACATTAAGCTATAGTGACTATTGCCATTAATCTTTTCTTTTTCCATTATCCAAAACAAGTGCATGCATGAAAATATAGTAACTAGTTGAAATCCTGTCAAACAAATTTCATCATTTCGACATTTTCTTATATTTGTCAGCAAATTATTATTTATTTCAATTGAACATCTAAGCATATATCAAAAGTATTTTTGACTCTTTCAGTTTAATAATGGGGAATAATTGGATGTTCTCTTGAATGTCTATTAGATAGATAGTCGAGTTAACTATATATATAAAATATAACAGTTTTCTTTAGTTATATAAATCAAATTCAATTAGAAAGCGCTTAAAGTTTTGCGATTTATTGAGATGAATATGTATATGATTAAAGAAGGTGACATATATATTTTAATCGGTCAACTTATCTATGTAATGAATACTTGAAGACATATACAAAGTTTTTAAAAGTTTAAATAAAAAATATTTAATAAAAATATGTTTAGATGCTCAATTAAAATAAATGTGCTACTAAAATTAACTAGCAAATTTAAGGAATCATCAATACTAAGCTTTACACAAGAACATTAGCATTATGATATTATTATCTTTTGCTTTTTGGAGTTGAATTTTTTAAATAATATAATTAATGCCTCTAGATAAAGAAAAGGATGAGAGAGAAAATAAACTAAATAATGTAAGGGGACATTTACCACTTCCTTATCCAAGTTGTCTTCTCCATGCTAATAAAGTTATTCATGTCACCTTCCAACCATATGATGTCTAATGTCTTCCCCACTTACTATATTTTAATGATCATTATAAAGTCTCCCTTCCTACTTTACAAAAACAATTGCAACTCTACTACTTCAAAATTGAGATCATGTCAAGGTCTTATATATTTTGTGGCTTTATGTTAGTTTTACTCCAATAATGTTTCTTTTTTTTTTGGTATTTGATATTCAGATTAAAACTTGATTTAATTTTTATTTACGTATTATAAGGTCTATTTTTAAAATTGCTCTTTTAATAAGATTTTTTTTTTTTAGAAATTCGAACACAAAACATCTAATTAAAAATGAAGAAATTCCACCACAAATCAAGTTGATCGAGTGTTGAGTCACTAAAAGATTTTTCTTTGAATGTTACGACGCTCGCTGAATGGTTCAAGGCATCAGTTCAATCACTCAGTTTGTATCTAAGTCCTATTATCATAACTCAACATATATTTGAATATAAATTATATGTGTTCTAGCTTTAAGCTATCTTTTACTCTAAATTAATGTTTACTTTGCATGTTTTTCGAGAAATAACGACTTATTGTACACCATAAATATAAACGCAATATTGTTTTTTTAAGATATATTATTTATTTATAAAAACAATTGAATTTATTTGTCATTGCCACTAACACTACAATAAAAGTGTGAATTATATGGGGATTTTCATGAAGATTAGTATGAAAATTTGCAGGAAAATAAGTTTCCTACGGATTTTCATACTAATCCCCAGGAAAATCCCATGTAATTCACATTTTTATTGTAGTGTATAAGATTCTCACTAATATCTAATTCTTCCTCTCTCCCCACCCCACCCCCACCCAACCCACAATCCATAATTTTAAATGGCACAGTTCACTAAACTTACCTGCCCACTACTTAAGTTGCCTAATTTCCTTCCTTAGCCTTGTTAGTAATTCCTTTCAAATGATTCAAAAAACACAAACTTCTACCTAATAATTTCTTGAAATTATAAACTTCAGATCCCTTTCACACAAGACTTGTTTTTCTAATAAAAGAAAGTTCATAGAAGCCCACTCTTTGTGCTATTCATTAGGTTCTTTTGATGTGTGATAAGACATTTGATGAGTCACAATTGATAAGGAGAATTTTCTATGCTTAAGATATGCAAATTACGAATAATAAGGAAGAATAAATTAAACTACTAATAAAACGGTCTCAATAGATAATAAGTGTGGAAGTGTAAACACATGACAACGAAATTTGCACATACAACTCAAAATAGACTAATTGTGAGTTTAAAGGATATCTTCGTTATGATAAATGTCAAAATGACACAAGCAATCATTATTGTAAGGCATAGAAGGGGGGCCGGGGGGTGTCCTAATTATTAATCATTTATACTGTAAAGTTGATTTTTGATAGAATAAAAAGATATTTGATTGCAACTTCAAATGTGAAATTTAAAAGGAATCAAATAGGGAAGAATGATTTGAATTAAAGGAAGTTCATACCAACTACATGTCAAGAAGTGTTATGAAGGAGACTTATTAAAACTAGTAAACTTACTCGAGTTTTAAGTATTTGCGTGTAAGATCACACTGTAAAAAAAATAAAATTCACAAAGACTGGCCCATTCACCATTTTGGATGCATAGGTGCATGTCTGACCTATCTAGTGCAATGTATCAAGATCACATTTTATCTGATGCCATCTATATCCACTATCAAGCTCTATAGCAACATTATGCTCAGGCTATGCACGTTCAATAAGATGTGACAATATATGTTAAACAATAAAAACATTTAAATATAATTATTTGATACTTATTACGAAATATAGATATTAATAAGCTAAGCAATATTATAATATTCAAAGAAATCTATTAGAATTATCAACTAGTGTAAAAACACATGTTGAAATCCTTGCGGTCGAATATAAATACATTTAAACTTGAAAACATAATTCATACTCAATCACTCATAACTCATATGAACTAAATAATTTAAATTCATATGATAGTCATATCTATAATGCTTTTAGGAAAAGTAAGAAAATTAAGAGTTTAAAATTCAGTAGTCAAACTTTATTATAGAATAAACGAATTTCCTCAAACAATTTTCAACGACTGCAAACTATTTAAAATCATTAATAATGGGTCCAAATTAATCTTTAAAAATCACAATTTTAAAACGCCTCGGGATCAAAATCATGGTCAACTCAAATATGTCCCTTGAATCAAATGTCATCAAAACTAATTGCATTAATATCTTATCTATAAGCTATGGAATCTCATTCAGTAATCAAAATCTTGTTTTGATTTGAATTATCAAGTTAAATCGATATTTTTCTAGTTCCTGTTTGAGTCTAAAATCTCAATTTTATCCTCCTAAAATTTCATGACTGAAGGATTCATAAGCACTAGGTTGTTATAAGAAATCATTACCTTGTTGAAGGAAGCTTGAAGACTGATGGAACATGTCGAAGGAACAGGTCCATCGAAGCAGGCTGACGAGTTAGAGTTAGAGTCATACTAGGACTAAACTACTAAATCCTAAGTTATGTACAACTAAGCTACTGTTTATTGTAGGAGTCGACTAGGATAAGGTATTTGAGCTATAATACAATACTACTCATGTAAATAATTGTGTTGTAGTAGGATTCCTAG